>NW_019104100.1:362471-372029 GCF_001856785.1 Myzus persicae | reverse complement strand
GGGGGGGGGGGATTCTTTCCGTATTTTCAGAGTTTTGTCCACTATCGAGCAGTGGACTTTTTTTGCGGTGGCATGAAATATTATCTCGTACACTCGGCACTCTCGACGGAATAAACAAACGCGAGGACTGCAGTGTTCGAATTTTTTTATTTTTTCATCATCGTCAAATTGTTGAATATTTCCGTGTCGAAACAAATTTGTTTAGTATAAGATGAACAAATTTGACCATTGTAGTAAAAACAACTTTGTCGCTAAACTGCACACAGGACTAGAATAAAAAAAAATTAAGTAGTGTGAAAATATATACAGCTGCAGCAGCAGCTATATACTATAGTAGGTGGCGGGAAAAGGGGAAAATTGAGAATCCACGGCCAAACGAAAAAGTTTCCAACACCAGAAATTATGACCGCCGAATTACGCCATACACCTGCTTGCACTTTTTCTCTAATTTAAACTTCAGGGGGGGGACGATCAAACGACCCCCCCCCCCTCCCCTCCCTGTTTCAACCCTCCGCACAATAGTCGACTGCCGCTGAATTACACGTTACGTTGATTAATTTTAAATATATATTATCATGTCGAACGACGTGTCGCCTTTACGTCGTCGTCCCAACGGATTGAAACGTATTATAGTCTTTATTGTCGTCCTCCGCGTTTTTCACGGCATACAATATACAAGGGGTACACGTGAGTAAATGTGAAATATATATATATAGAACGTATGGAATAATGTTGAGAGGAGTATCGAGAGAGATGGAGAGACATAATATGTAACTCGGTGTCATAAATAATAAGAGCGGTCGACTATAATAGAAACCTGTACTACGCGTCCTTGGATATTGAAATTCGGTAGAAAAAAACTACTCGGCGAGGAAGGAGCAGTAAATCGTCTACGAAGTTGCGTGCCGTTTGCCCTTGTTGCCCCCCCCCCCCCTCGAAAGAGGCATGTGTACTATTATTATAACTATATATCATATTGTATATATATAATAGTTTATGATACGATGGATGACTACATGCAATATATATACATTATACGTGTATATACGTTTAGGCTTATTAAACTGTAGTGTATGTGTGTGTGTGTGTGAAAAAAGCTACGGGATTTGCCAAAATTTCATCAGTGTCGCTTTTCAATATGATTATAGGCCGTATTATTATGCACCGAGTACGGACTTCAGTTACAAAATATTTTCGCAGAAAGAGAAGGACAGTTTTTAATCAAAAATACGTTTACCGATCTCCGGAGTATTCAAAACGCGTTGGCGAAAGGAAACTTACAGGGGTACGCTCGGTGGTTAGCCAACGGTGGTGAATATACGTTTTTTGTCATTTCAAGACTGCACTACAACTGCAGCGACACGCGAGTTCACATGATATATTAATATACGAATTTTTAAGTTTTTTCTTGAAATTGATTTTTTAATAGTTTCCACATAATATTGTTTGATGTATTTTATGGCCTCACGTCTTTATAATATTGATGTATTGGTAAGTACCGACAATTCCACAAAGGGAGGTTTTTAATCGATGTCCTTGCACTTATACACAATAATAATAGGTTGTACAATTACAGCAGTATTTATTCGAATTCGTTATGGTGTATTTTTCGTGAAGGGGAACAAAAAAGAAGGAATATTATCTACTGGGTACCTACTTAATAGGTATTCACATTACGAATATTGGATTTACATTATTGAAAAAAAAATATTACCATAATATATTATTATAAATGACAGGTTTAAAAAATATTAATAAAAGTTTATACTTTATGACCTAGTCTGAAAGAATATCGTGTAATAAATTTATAAGATGCGTAGGATTGGAGGGGATCATCGCATTTTGAATTGTAAAACCGATTTGAGAATCCGACGTTATGCTCTTAGCATTTGTACCAGACTTATTACTAGTAAATATGTATCGTAGTCGTGGAATATATGTAAAGATTAAATATAAAAAAATTAGTTTTATTTTCGTCGCTGTCATTTTCAATTATTTATTTCTAAAACGTATAAATCTAGTGGTAACCATTATAGAGATTTTCACTTAACCCACACTATTCCTTTCATGTGAAAGCATAATCTATTACAATTCTAGTCCACATAATTCCTTGTTCACTCTGTAACATATAATATATTACATTATAATAATTTATCATAAACTATATAGGTAGTCGTATTTTTATAATATGTTGTCATGTGCTGTTTTTAATTTAAGTATCCTACTAAACTTTACTGCACTAAAAATTAGAATTTATCGCGTTTCACATTTACGTAAATTAACTGTTAAATGTTATTATGTTCGCGTGATGAAACATCATATGAAAAACAAATTAGGTGAATTCTATGCTTGTTTTAAAAAAAAAAAACAAAATAGAAAAACACCGAAAATTATAGCACTAATGTATGGAAAAAATTATGCATACAGATTAGGTAGGTAAAATACATATTACGTGGCTAAACCGATTGATTGACCGTGGTTACGTTGATAAAAAAAAAAAAAAATACCAACTTGACGCTATCAGGAATACGTGCGACGAACACGCCGACTATATTATTAATATAACCGCCGGGTCCAAGAACTTAACCGTGGAAGTTAAGATGTTATATGTTAATCGTACACACATAATGTAAATTAACGTCTCATTGGATACACTTACGCGTTATGCTAAGGGGGGAAAAATGGAATGGAAAACGTCAACGTGCGCAGGCGACTATACAGTTTTCGTGTAATGTATATACGTATACATTCACATTTTATCATTATAATATTATGTTTACATAATAGGACTCTGAGGGAAAAACGATGGAATGGAGGAAAAACAAAATCTGTTGTGTCTTTTTCAGGCCGAGACGTTGAAGTATTATTAAATGAAATTCAATATATACGTAAGTGTGTGTCGCATGATATTATGCATATATTATGTATATATATGTATATATACAGCGCACACACGCACACACATGCGTATAATGTAACACTGTCAGCCCAGCGGTGGATAAATAATCAATCAATTAGGATTACCAGTGGCGGCGGCCCCGCTGGATTGGCAACTGGATCTCCCACAGGCCACACTTCACCGGATTAGTGGCTCTATTATTCATTGCCTCTCCGCCTCTCGTCGTCTATCCGCGCCGTATACCTCCGTGGCATATACCTCCGTCGTTTCGTTTCGTTTCGTTTTTTTCTTTTTTTTTTTTAAGAAAAAACGGGAGTGCGAGTGA
The DNA here is from genome assembly GCF_001856785.1 of Myzus persicae. NCBI lineage: Eukaryota > Metazoa > Arthropoda > Insecta > Hemiptera > Aphididae > Myzus > Myzus persicae. The sequence continues at coordinate 368,805 of NW_019104100.1, read as the reverse complement.
GAGAAGGCGCAGCGTGTGTGTGTGAGGAGGGGGGGGGAGGGATCGAGAGGAGACGACGGTGTTTTTTTTTCTTCTCAAGACATTTCGGAAGCCGGCCCACGAATTATCTCTCGTCCGCACAAAATGAAATAAAACATAATACGACGTTACGTACTATTCGGGTGTGTGTGTGTGTGTGTGTGTGTGAACGCGCGCATTACATGTATAAAAATAATAAAAAATACGTTTATACGTACCGCGCACAGACGACATTCCTCATAGTCGAACGCACCACGCTGAGAGCATTTGTTTCGTGCGAGCTATGATACTTCGTATAATGCGCGTACGAGACCGAATCGCGTTGGTGCGCCTACTGCAGAATGGAACGACGAACGGTCGTTTCGGGTATCGTCCGCCGATATATATATCGTTATTGCCGATCATTATGACGGCGGCGGCGGCGTGGTATTTAACATAATATACCACGTAGCGACCGACTGTATACGCACGTCACGGGTTTATGGGTACCGTACCGGTCGTGTTTGTTTTTTATTCGTCCGTTCGCTTTTTAATCTCCCGGGGTTCGCATACGACCGCGACGTGGTCTTGGCGTTTTTTTTCCCGGCAGGACGACTGCTCGCCGACACATGATACAGGTATGCGCAGCGTCCGAAAAACAGGAAGCCGAATATGTACACGCGGTACACGTGCCTGCCTATTTATGGAGCGCGTGACGTGTGCGTGAGGCTGCAGTCGTCCCGCCCGCAGACTCCACACGAGACGACGTCACGGTCGCGCGGCACATGTCGCACGCGACTCTCCGTTCGGACCCCGGAGACGACTGCAACGACGTACGGAAACGACCGACGGCTTCGCGGTCGATCTGTCGACAGGTCGGTCGACGGATTCGCGAGTGCGAGTGCTGCTGCAAACAAAACAGTACAATATTTTCGTTGTACTGCGGTTCGTTGTATTATTACATTTTGTTACGCGTCTCGTCTGCGGACGTGGCCAGTCGATACGGAATATTATACGGAATTCTCTGTTGTCGTCCTAAATCGTCGCCGTTTTTTATCGAGGCGATGGAAAGAAAACATCGTCTTGCCCCACATTAATCGATAAACAGAAAAACTGAAGTAATAAAAATATATACCAGGCTGGTTTTTATTTTTTATTGTATATACACTACACAGTATAATATACGAAAATGTGTAATTATTTCTTTAATTAACTCCGTTCAAGTAGTACAGTATACAGTGTACATAGCTCCGGACCTCCTCACTCCGGGGGAAAATTAATTAATACGTTTTTCCGACATCGATCGACTGCGTTGAGAAAAAACAAACCGTAGCAGGAATAATCAACGATGTAGGAATGGGTAGGTATATACAACCTATATACATTCGGCCGGCGTAGAAATGTAAATACACGTGTTGAATCGAGTGTTCGTCGAATTCGGTTTTAAAAGCTTCGAGACTTTAATTCCCATAATACACAAATGTATATATATATATAGGTACCTACTCGTATTATACACCGAAATCGCCGAGGTAATATTAAGTACAGCGATGATGTATATATGGTGTTGGATGAAAGGAGCACACCGCGGTGGCAGCAGCGATACAATACGCAAACACACAAACGATCGCACACGAAACCGAATTTCGCCGACTCGCGTTTTCCATTAATCAAACCCGACGATGACTGGGTGGGCGGGGAAAGCCGGCGGAAAACGAGCGTACACAAGTCGTCTACTTTATACGTCCGCGGTATACACGTCCCCCCCCCTCCTCCCGGGCCGCGCTAACTATCCACCCCCCTCTCACTCGACCCCACCCCGCTACAAATCCAGACGCATCGGTAACCATTTCGCATTGTGTGCGTGTGAGTGCCCGCGAGGATTTTCCGGATTTTCAAAACGAGCCCGGAGGCGGCGGTAATGGGTTAGGGGAAAAAATTCTCTGCCAGCGAATATCATTCTCTTTGATGACGTTACCCGCGAAACGCTTCTACCGCACACCCTCCCGCGCACCTCGCGCGCCACACATATGACTCCATCATTTTTCCGTTTACAACCCCTCCGACGGACGTGCCACAGTGCAGTACGTACATATATATCCCTGTTATATGCATTCATAAACGTAAATATATGTCGTCTGCGATCCCGTGACGGGTATTGCTCTATTACGTAATATTTCTGTCTGTGGTGACGAGGGGTTGGAGGGGGTGCAAGTAGGAGAATAATAATAATAATAAGAAGAAGAACGAGCCGCGGGCACGACCGTATATTGTCGGTCGGTGGTCGCGGTGGCAAGAGGAAGTATGGGCTCCGGTTAAACGCGCGACAAACCGGACTTGGGGAGTCATTTGACCGTAATTGTAGCAATATATTGTACGTCAAATTATTGATGAGCGGCCCATTACACATCGAAACGTATAACCGATCGAATACTAAAATGACCGTTCGATATATGACGTGCACTGCCATATCAATATGTTACTACGATTACCATTAAACGTCTCGAAATGGTCGACCTGCACGTTATATTGTTATACTAAGACATTATGGACTTCGATAACCATCGAGTTTTGGTATCGTGCCGGCATTGAAGACTATAATATAATATCGACATCTCCGCGGTGGTCGACTGTGACCGTACGTCTAAACGTATGTTTATATACTGTGTATTATATCGAATAGATTATAAACACTGCAGAACGTATCGTTGTACGGAAACAAAGTCGATACAAACTCATGAATCTCGTACCGAAATCGGCACATAAGCCCGGTAACGACCGTCGTTGCGGTATATACCTACGTATGTGTTCATCGCCCGCACCCGTCGCAAAATACCATCCGAAACCAAACGATATACCAAAACGCGAGCCGCCGCCTAGTTCGGAAATTGAAATATCACATTAGGTCGTATTGTAGTTATAACAATAATATATATATAGGCACTTAATAGAAAATAATCGATTGGCATTCAACTCACGACGTCCTCTCCAATCGTCCGTAATGGGTATGTAAAATCAACAAGTATACACATATACATATGTGTCCCCGGTACCGCAGTCCTAGTTATGACCATTTGAATTTGTAATAATTCTTTCGAGTTTGATTTACGTCAGTTATTCATACATATCGAGAATTGCGCACTTGTCAACCGCATCACGTATGGTCTTTATTTATTGCAAGTGCGCACGCGCGCGCGCGGTCGATGTACGTACATTGTCCATGTCCATATGTAGGTTAATGGGAAAATATTAGGTTGACTGAACCAAATAAATGTTCCTGCTCGAGTTGTTGAGGTCTTGTTGGCGAATTAACAACGTCACAAAAACGGACAATCGCGCACGCACGCACACACCCACCCGTGGCACCCACCCGCATATCGCAGTGTTAATATGAATTTACGACATTATAAAATACTAGGTACATATATTATGTAAACGTTCGTAAATGGAAAATACAATACTTCCATTTGCGCTGTAATATAGAATAACATGCTTAATAGTACGTCTGTACCTATACAGTACTCTAGCAGATTATTATGTGTATTATATTATTTTTTTTTCTCGATTGTATGTGGAAAGTGTGCTGCAGTAGACTCTGTGGAAACTACACATACACACTGCACGGAAAGTGCCCCGTCCGACGTGCACGTCATTTTATTAATATTAACATGCGTTTTGTGTGCAGAGGAGAAGAGAGCAAAAAAAAAGCCCCCCCCCTCGCGTGGGCCAACAACAACATCTACGCGGTATAGGTCACAGCGAGCACTTTAGAGTTCGTAAACACGCATTATTTAATTTGCGGAGGATATATTATCGTCGTGTTATTAAAACAGTCTTTCTTGGAAATATTTCCGTATTATATGTTTCGGTCGCCCTGACGGCGATTCTTCGTGTACGACCATTGTATGGTATTGAACTAAAATATTATAATATTGACAGAAGTGTCGCGTTATTTAATCTCGACATTATTTTACACGTTTATTGCACTGTTGTGTTCCGCCGTTTAGTTTGAATTTATGTAAAAGTAATGAGCGTTTAAGCACGATACATCAATGCATCGCAATGACTACAATAGACGACTTATTCTATTCAGTATCCAGCCTAAACGTTTTTACAAAAAACAATAAATGTATCATGCCGAATTGTTCGTATCTATTCGATGGAGATTTTAGTTTTAATTCCTTTTAAACAATGTATTACCTACGATAAATTACGAGCAATTAATATAACTGTAGGCAGGGTGCTTCAACTATTTTTTAATACTCGTACATACCGACCCGATGGTGGATTTTTTTTATATTCTCTCGACACCAAAATCATAGTTAATATGTCATTACACCACGTAACATAGCGTACTTATCGTTTTTATTTTTATAAGTCGACAGAGCATGTACTTGCACACGCGGAAAAATGTCTTTTCTTAAATGTCGACTTGCAAAACATATTATATCTTAATCATATTTTGATGTACAAATAATAAAAATGTATGCCAAATTAAACAGCACGTTGTTGAAGCCATTAAACAATGTGGCTAACCGTATGCGGATGACGAGATATTTTAGGGTTGTGACCCACCCCGTTCGCACTGGACACAGTGTGTTTACCGTTTAGTACATAATATTATAACAGTTCATACATTTCAAAAATAAAATTCATTTTGGCTATAATTAAAGCAACGAAAAAAGCTGGACAGGATACGGAGACCAGGTGTTAGGCGCCCGTCTCGCTTCGATAATCTCGGTGCATGATGGACGATGGTAGTCCGCGGTGGTGTATTGCAAATTTTAAAACAATGATCAAACTATTAAAGCGCCTATATTTTAATTGCGTTCAAGCGATGATTTAGTATGAACATTATAAACAATATTAAACAATATTGTCATTAAACGTTATCATAAATATGAAATTACGTTGAGATACCAGCAAATTTAGGTTGAATATTAAAATATAGTCAAATTATGAATAAATAGCCTTATATAGTAAGCCGCTAATAAGCGAGGGCAAAATGACGACCTTGCAGTCGGGTCTGGTTAGACTTATAAAAAAAAAATCATTAAAATATTCGTAATTTGTGAAAACAGTCGATTTTTTTAATATAGGACTTTTAAGCTTATTGAATAAATTACGGTCGTAGTATAAATAATAAACTTACAAATTGTGTTTGTCGAGGGTAACTAACTTATAATATAAACTATACTAGCCGAATAGATCTTAAAATTAACATTTAAAAATATTTCAACAAGGTGGACAGTAATTATAACATAGGTAAGTACATTACCAAATAAAACAAAAAACAAACATGTTATAAAAATAAATTCAAACAAAAAGAAAAAAATAGTACTTTATAGAAAACAAACAGTATCATGGATACATGGATATATATATATATATACTATTATATAGGTTTTGTGAAAAGCGTTTTTTGTTTTCGGCGGGTTGATGCCGGGAAGGTTAGGTAAGTAGTCTCTCGTCTTATTATAGGATACGGGCAGAATCACTCACGTTCACTTCAGACATTTTAGATCTAAAATATCCACCGACTTGATATAAAAACCCTCGACGGACGTATGAAAGGAAAACGAAAAAGAAACCATTTTTACCAGCGATGATTTTTTTATTTTTTTTTTTGCAGCCCACTATATATCACGGCTACGAAGGACCCGTACACACTATTATCGATTTTTTTCACTATATAACGATAACGTCATCTCGAGTACAAATTTCCCGCAGCACATATTATCATATGAAATTTGTCTCCGGACAAAAACGAAAAGTTTCCGTAAATATTGTGGCCGTCATTCGCGTCTCTCTATTTTTATTGTACACCTGTAAACAATAGTGTAACGCGGTCGTCACGAAAACAATAAGTGAGCATAGGTACGTTTAGCTCACTGCACCGATGTGTGTACACAGTAGCGCACGAGACTCAACGATTATAGTTATTAGAATAATAATAATTGCGTGGAATGTATTTCTGCAGCGGGCACAATCGTCGTCTCTCCGGCAAAGTGGTGGTGTTTTCGATAGACGACGGCGTTTATTAACGAGCGTACTTAAACCGTCCAACTGCACCGGTGTCCCTCGCTCTGCTGCAGTAGGCACACTTATGTGTACATAAAATATCATGTACACGCATACATTATTATAATTCCGCCTCCACGCCGCCTCCACGGGTCGTCGTCACCCCTTAAAATAATATGAAATATTATTATAATAACAGCTCGCGCATATTGTTTGTCGCGTCACAACGCTGCGTGTATACAACGTGTACCTACCTCTGTGTGTGTGTGTGTGTGTGTGTGTGTGTGTGTGTGTGTGTGTGTGTGTGTGTGTGTGT
>NW_019104100.1:248283-362464 GCF_001856785.1 Myzus persicae | reverse complement strand
TGTGTGTGTGTGTGTGTGTGTGTGTGTGTGTGTGTGTGTGTGTGTGTGTGTGTGTGTGTGTAGGCACGCGTGTACAATCGTCTTTGTTCTATGCGTTATTATTGTTCACCGCGCCCGGTTTGACGCCAGCAATTAATTATCGAAATTAATCCGAGGATTCGGATTTTTTTTTAATTGAGTTAATGGTTTTTTACGGGGGCTACCGTCTTGACGACGACGGCGACACTGCACCAGAGATACGACCGTTACGACCACACGAAAACGACTACGATATTACTATTATTACTATTATTATTATTATCTACACAGGTAACCGTTCCCGTGTAGGTATATATACCGCGGTGTACGATCTACGCACGAACCTCCGGCAGTGGTCGCCGCCGCCCTGTAATATTATGGAACTCGTCTCGTTACGATATCGACCGGTCGATTACGGGCCGTTGTACGTGTATTATAATACTATTATTATTATTATTATTATTATTATTATTAGCTCCGAAGCCTGTATTTGTGTGTGCGCGTCTCTAAACATCTCGGTCGGGTTAATCGACGAGCGGTGAGGGGGAGGATTGGGAGGGGGCAAAAGTGTACGATACCATGGTCGTATAAGAAAACATAAATTCTAGGTATTGCATTGTACGCCGCGAGTAGCCCCTTTGATGTTTTCCTTTTTAAAAATTCCGCCCGTCCGCGTCGGACCGCTCGTGTGTAGGTATATCATAACATACGTACGTCATACACGGTATAATAATAATTGTGGAACCGACCGACCGCGGGGGCCACACCTCGATAATATAGCACAGGTATCAATGGTATACTCGGGTATCATTTTACATTGATTATTCGTGTTATCCGCCGTTGTACGATATAATGTTTTCCAGTATGTCTATATTATTGGCGACTGTACTGCGGTAATACGGTTTTTTTTTCCGACCAAATTCTTCCCTTCGCGCGGTGGCTTTATATGCGATCGCCGAGTGATTTTCTTTTTCTTCTTTTCATTATATTATTCCGTGTGTGCCGGTCTCTGTGATATGGTGCACCGCCCCGATTCGGTGTAAAAAGAGTGCTCCAAAAGAGTCGTGCTACAGTTTTTTTTCTCGCCGAATAACACACACATGTATATACGAAATACTTATTATACCTACTTTAAGCCTTAAGGAGCGGGTCATTTTTCGTGTGCTCAAAGTATAATATCTCCGAACACAAAGAGAGGATATAATGACACTTAGGTCACACCCCTTTTTGAAAAAAACAGGAATTTTGGTTATTTTATCGTACCTTGTTTAGAAAAAAAAAATAAGCCCATATATTTCACACGTCCATCAAATTATTCAAACATTCAAAAGATGCAAGTATATATTTTCATTTAACGAGTTTCTAATTTTGTATCTTGGGCATTTAATCATAGCGAATTATAAGTCATGTTAGTTTTTCTTCGGTACTTCAATCTGTACTTTTACAATAATAAAGTTATCGATACTGCAACTTAAACACTAGCGTGTTCTTCTATGTATTGGAATTCGTCTTGATAGGTTCCGAAATTTTGATTGTGTACAAATATACAATTATTTTTTAATTTCATCTGATAGGTTGTCATGAAATTTGTCGACCGTTTTCGTTAGCGAGTATTTTTTTTTTTTTTTACTATTTGTAGCATTTTATTTATCGATATGCATAATCGTATTAGCGTTGTTTGTTCGCCGATCGGGAAATAATAATATTATTATTAGTATTACGTGGCGTGTGGGTAATTGTGTTTCGGCGGAACACGAACGGTATTATACATTTATACTTAATATACAACCTAGAACATTTACATTGTGTACATAGTTATATTAGGTACACTGTAGTCTACGTATATATAATAAATTAATAACCGTCTGTCGGTCACGCCTCACGTGGCAAATTTATATCGTACAGTATTATATTTTTTCGCGGTGTGGGTGGGCGCGGAAAACGGATTGGATTTCGGTCGGGTAGAAATTCAATTTTTTTCACCCGCCGTTTTCCGTACACAACGCGGAATTTTCAGCCGTGCGTGGGCTATTTTAATAACATGCGTAGGAGAAGAAAAACGAGGTCGTCTTCTAGGCGAGAGCCTCCGTGTACTTAGGGTAAACTTTGTTGGCATTATACATTTTAAATGCATAACGACATAATGAAAAGAATGATTTTTACTCGCATTCCGGCCGGGCCTCGAATTCTCAGCTCGATCGTCAGTACACAACAACATAATATGAGCAATATAAATATTACTCCCCCGCGTTCTCGTGATTTGACGCGGAGGTCAAAAAACATATTCACACGGACGTCCGCCGTTCCATCACCAGCTGTTGTGTATATTATGTCCGGTGCAAAGTTCGGAGGGCGAATGTGGTATAATATATAATAGACCAGCTGATGTACCGACCGACGGGGTCGTATGTATACCTACTGTCCGGGAAAGTGCGAACTCCTGTAACGGAGGAAAAAATTAATCGTCACAAATTCGTTATGTCCGCCGAAGACACGTTTTTTCCATAAAAGGAGAAAAAAAACCGCAGTAAAAGTGATTGGCGCCAGAGATAACAATAAATGTGTGTGCCAATTACTTGATACAAGTAATGTAATATTACTGTGGAACATTATTTTATTGCCGCAGCGATGCCGAGTCGAGTTTCTTGTGCTTAAAAGAGTTTCTCCCAAATAATTAAATAATTGGTGGACGTTAATGAGAGGAATTATTATTATTACATGTACTCGTATAATACTTACGCATACATATATATATGCGTACGGTTACGGTCTTACAGTATGTTAAACCAAAATGTTACGCATGTTGGTTTTATGAAATTTACAAACTTAACTAGTTAGTACTTCGACGAGTAATCGTAAAGTAATGTATAAGACGATCAAAGTATTATAAACACATGTACCGCAAAGTTTTGTTCGGATACGAAATTCAAAGAAGAATTTCACTGTGTATTACGCGAGCTTAAGTATATATTTATGTAGAAATTGGCACTGTTTCGGAAAATTCACATATCTCCTTATGTACTACACATAAAACGTCGTCAGTGTTAGACAACTTTACTAGAACTTCAAGTTGCATGATGATAATAATAATAATAATAATAATAATAACAATAACAACAATAACAATATAAGTAACATTAAACCGCGAGACTGTCGTTATTTTATGAGGACAAGTAAATTTTTAGTGGCTTTTTCGAAGTAAGTCACATTTTGACACCACTTTATTATAATTATTTACTGCGATCCATCTACCTAGGTATAAAATTATGGTATACGCATACCTAACCTACATTAATTTTTACATTCATATTTGATGCACGTATACGTGCTTGGCATTCGCACAATATCGTAACATTATCCTTATATAACGCAGTATAAAGTCCATGTTTTTTTCTTTTTCGATGGAAATTCGTTTTATATATTATAAACCGTCGGACAGTGTTGAATATTATGAACATATTTTGGTATACTACTAATTGGTATGACATTAGATGGCTGTTTGAAAGTGTTCATTAAATATTCCGAAATTGAACGAGGGGAAGAGAGAGATGAATAAACAAATAGATTATCACACAATTAACTAAATTATATAATATACTCATATATTAAAAAAAAAGATAAATAAATACACTTTATACCAACCCACACCATTTAGATGAACGATTTAATTAATCAAAAAAAAGAAAAGTATATTCATTTTGTTTTAATTGCATTAATTATACAACTTTATCCCTAAATTAACGTATATATTATAACCCGCACGATATCCTCAGAAACGCGAAACAAATTTTTAATACTGTAAGTAAGACCATATATGCATTAGGTGTGTGTGTTTTACACAACATATATGCTAATATTATCTTCATATAAGTTTCGAATTTTCAATGCAAAGGTTATAAAGGATCTACATAATATTGGGGAACGTGATACACTTCAGCAACTAGCGATCCCAATTTTTTTTTATGAAATTCAACACGATGTAACACGCTCTTCAGCATATCGAATATCAATATTTACACGAGTACTTTTCAGTCCTCTCTATGGAAAATGCTTAATATTAACATAGTATAATATAACTACTCTCGTTCCACAACATCATAATATTGTATTTTGTTTTTTTAAAATATTTTGATGATAACGTTTCTTTTTTATGAAACCAAACAAACTATATATTATTCAGGTATAGCTCAGAGTTTAAAAACAGATAGCTGAAGGTTTGATAGACAATTTGAATGGTATATTATAATTGTTAAACAGGTATCACAGTTTTTTATTTTTGAGTGGTACATTTTCTAATTTAAAAGTTAAACCGTCATTTGACAAACACAATGGCAATGGAACTGAAATGGATGATGGGATTTATTTAATTAGATACTTGTTGTTTGTATTGATATTATATTTTGATTCTATATAATTGAGCGTTGGGGTAGTATTTCTATCTATATTTTCCACACCAACTACAAGTGTTCAGAACTTTTTTTATAGATTTGGAGATATTAAAATATATTAAAATATATGACTTTTTGCTACTCATTATATATTGTCATTATGAGTGGACCGGTGGACCGGTATACAAACAGGTCGTGACATTTTTTTTTGTTACTTATTTGTTTTTTAACACCCCCCCCCCCCCATGACATAGTCCTAATTACGACATTGCGGTGGAATGGCTGTAGTGAACACCCCGAGCCCCGTCTGCATTTGAAATTTTCTAAAATCTCACAAAGTCTTAACAATTATGTAAATTGGTTTTTGTTGTCATTAAAATGGATTTTCTATTGAAATACTAAAAGTTCATAAAAACACAAAGCAACAAATTACGAAGACGAGTGATATTACATATTATTATCTACCTATAAAGCCTTGTCAATAAATTATTTCACCATCGAGCAAAATCTGTATTAATTTTTATTATTATAGATTTTCACTTATTCATTGTACGACGCTATTGATTTTCTTTAACAGATTATCGCCGCATCTTACGGAGTGGATTTTATTTAGGCATATCATTGTAATTTTTTTTTTTTTGAAAACCAATTTAACATTTCAACAACCAGACTTACGCGCTTACAACGTGAGTAGAAAAAAAATGAAGGATCGGTAAATGGGCGTTAGAAAATTAGGTAAATATATTATACGGTAGGTAATTTGATGAAAAAAAAAACAGTTTAATGGTATAAAGATGTATAATATAAGCTCATACATAAAGTAATTTCACGTAGCGACTTAACACTTTTCTCGGGCGTTTACCTTATATAATGCATCCTAGCACGACGTTTATCAGTAAAATATTGATACGCGTGTCTGTACCTACTGCCAACGAATTACCAGCTACTGTAGCACACTAATAATATAATATGTAATATTGTTATCGCCGTTCGTTTAGGAGGCCAATGCGTTGACACACACACACACACACACACACACACACACACACACACACACACACACACACACGACTATAGTGTATTATTTAAACAAAAACGCGCCGGGTCGTTTATAAAAATTTAACGAGACTTTCGAGAAATATGTTAAGGAGGCACTCGGTGAGAGGAAGTCCTCGCATGTTAATGTATACATTTATATGAAGTCTCTTGCTGGGAATTCAGGAGAAGTGGAATAATGCAGTAGGGTGCGGATGCCATGAGGTAGGTATATACCATAGTAACCAGCTGTATTGTGTACAACATAATATACATATTAATATAATAATATTGATTATAATAATTATATCGTGGGTACTGTTGTTATTATTTATTATTATGAATAAATATAGATTTTGTAATTGATTTATTACAAACTTCAATCGCACGGGTCATTAGTTTGTACCATTTTATAACTTAAGAAAGTTTGTTTGGTTTTTTTAAATTGAATAAGTACAGTTTGGTTTGTCTCACGAATAGAAATAAGTTTACGTTTGTAGATTTTAGAATTGGCTTCTATCGCCGAGTGTTGGGCATTTTGCATTCTTCGAGCTTTTCTTTGTATCTGGATGACATTCCGTCAGTAGGTGTTTGGCCGTTAAGCGTTACTCAGCAGGCTTAGCATATAGGAGGATCTTCCACGTGCTATTCTGATTTCTGGTGTGTCCGGTTCTCATAGTCCACAAATTATTGTTCTGTTATTTTTATTTTATAATTCAGGGTTTCATCAATTGTGTATTGTGTTTTTCCTTATCATTTGGATTTATTTCGATGCCAGTCTGTTGTGATCTGAAGGAGTATAGAGTATTGGACAGTTCTAATGCCCCTTTGGCTTCTTGGTCCAGTTTTTCATTCCTTTCTATACTGCTGTGACCCGGTATCCAAGTAAATGTTATGTTTATTCGTTTGTCGCGAGATTGAGTTGTTTTTCCTTGTGTCAGAATATCTGTAGTGTTTGTTGGATTTTATACATTTCTCAGAGTGCTAAGAGAATCTGTGAGGACGGTGTTATTCTTGTGGATATTTCCGTGGTCATTTATATTGTATTCAACTGTTTGACGAATCTCTGTGGCTTCTGCGTTGTAAATGGAACAATATTCCGGTAGTCCATACCTGTTTATGAGATTTCCACGGATAATTGCGATCCCCACTCCTTTTTCTGACTTGGAGGCGTCAGTGTAGTAATTATTGTCGTTTTGGTGTGTTTTTAAGGTCTCGTGTATATACAATATATAGTTGGATTAGTGTTTTATTCATGAAATATTGTTAGCTTAAGATTGATTTCAAGTGTCGTGTTTCACGGGGGGCTAATTATATAGCATAATACATCATATATAGTAGGTATACACATGTATCCACACTCACGTTAGGACATTTACTCCTAAGCGCACGTTCGCAGACCAGTTAATTATTGTACAATCTTCTGACCGGAGAAATGACTCTCGGCATATCCGCTTCGCTCCCCTCTCATCTAGGTTTTTATTTTCATAGTGCACACACGAGATAGCGCTTTACATAATAAAACATCGATTGCGCTTATACGTGTGTGTGTATGTATGTATGTATGTACGCATGTATGTACTTTTTAAGTGTACATATACATATATGTGTGTACTTTTATACCATTGAGCACACGGTAGGTAGAGAGGCTGCAGCTAGGTTGAGGTACCGGGTACATAGTATATACCTATAGGTATACATAAAAATGCGTCTCAACCACGGTAGCCGCCACCGCAGCTTGCGTGCTTCTGTTGTCGAGATCTTTTTTTATCGAACGCGCAGAGCGTATAATAAAAAAAAGTATACGACGAGGAGGAGGACTACGACGACGACGACAAAACTGGTTTGCATTCTCTCCAAGCAGGACTCTTATTTTATCCGTCTCTCTCTCTCTCTCTCTCTCTGTCGTAACGCACTCGTCTCTCTCAGCTCTTTCGCGGCGGCGGTCGTTTTTAATTGGTGTCGTTTGTATATATATATAAATATATATTGTACTTCATGTATAGTGCACTGTAACGGGTATATATATACATACCACACCACCGGCACCAATAATCGCCATTTCTTTTTACCGATTATTATTATATCATCGTCATAATGATTTGTACGTATCCTGAAGAAACGGGATGCGCGCGTGAATCCGACATTTTTTTTTCTCCGGATTATCATAATTTGTTAGGTATGATATATTGGGCATCATAATTTATACACGTGTACGTTAATAGTTAATCGCGTTATCTATTGGCGATGATCCGACGGCGGTTGTCGTCCGCCAATCGTATATATTATTATTATAATATAGCACTGTAATAGGTATTATATTATACCCCGCATACCCTGGTGCGAATGGACACGGAAATACTGTCCATGGTGAATAACGCCGAAGTATTAAGTGACCACAATCATAATTCAAGCATTACAGGTATTATGATCAACATTTATGTATAAATATCGTTATAGTTTTACGGAACAGAATAATAATTATTGTTCGACTGCGCTTAGCAGTGTGCTGATACTATACTATAACATACACGCATCGCGTCCAAAACGAATGCCGCGACGACACTGGCCACCACCGACCGAGAAGAGACGTGAAAATCAAAAAAAATACATGTTCGTAATATAAAACACAAATGGTATATTACATGATATTATTGTTCAAGACTCGAATACTCACTATGTATGAACCGTACTACACAATCGCACGATATCGTTATGATTTCAATGTAATTTTTCCAATATTTCGAAGCACTGTGTGCGGCGTATAATTCGTGCGATCAAAACGTTTTCGCGGCTCGCCGAACGATTATACTTCGCTGCGGCTCTACTGCGACGTCTCAGATTCGCCAAGACCTATTATCGCACGTCCGTTTACGTATAATATGTGACGACAATATTGTGCGATACCCGGGTAGGCGGTCGCGTGCGCGTGAGCGCTCCAAGTCGACGCGATACTACGTATCACAATAATTCACCGGGCCGATTTCGCCGCGGTACCGCGTCGCCACGCGAAATACGTTCGTTTTTTCGACGTTGCGAACGCGCCCCCCCCCCCCCGCCGCCGCGGCTGTAAAGTGCGCTCTCGAGCACATAAAGTATGATGTATAATATTATATACGTCGTATACACGGGAGGAGGCAAAGGTAAAGCATATTTTATGCACAGCGTGTACACATATACACAGACGTGGGCATGGGCCCGGCGGCGGCCGACAAGACTAAACGATGTAGAACGCCGTTTGCCAAACCAGAACACCGGTTAATACGGCTAATAAACCGACCGGGTGATTCATTGCCCGACGACCGTTTTGTGAAACGTTCCCCGTAAAATATCATTATATCATTAAGTATTACGTCATTATATTCAGCTGTAGCTATTATTATAGGTATAATAATATTGTCGTACGTCCACATTTATGTATAATATGCGTACACAGAGTATCGTGTTGTGTGCTTTTCGTTTGTTATTTGTTTATTTACCTCCAAACCCGTCCCACGCACCACAACCACCACCCCCCCCCCCCAGTTCTGCCCACTGCAGACGACCGATTTTGAGGCCACGTGTCGTCGACGCCGCGTAGCCGCCAGCCGGTCGCTCGCGGCTTACCCTGGCGTTCCGGGGGGGAGTATGAGTGTGGCGAAAATATCGTCATCCCCTCGAACAAACGATTGAAAAAATTAACCGCCACTTTTTCTACGAATTTTTCCAACGATTTCTGGTAAAAAATGCCGGACGAAAAACGCGTGTTCGTCCAACCAGGGTTCGGCACCGCGAGAGGCGACGACCTGCGGTCGTAACAATATTATTATACACATCACGGCCATCGTTATAATATAATTATTATTATTGTTGTACAATATTGTTTTAACATAATAATATAATATCCGACGATGGGTGCGCCGGAGCTGATGTATTTAATTAAAATAGGCATCACGGGCCATTGTTAAGAAAAAAAAAACGTACTTTAATTTTCCGTATTTATTACCAAAGTCCGGGTTTTAACGCTCGTTGTTTTATTTATTTTTGACATTGTTCGTATATTTTTTGATGTGCGCGGACCTACTTCCGAAAGGATGCTTTTGAGAGCATCATTAAAAAAAAAGCTTCTTATTCTCGTTCAAAAAATTGATCTTGAACCCTGTCCACGGGCTGTTACATAATGCAAACGTCAAATTTTGAAATCGCAAAAACGATCGGTGTGTATGTATTATAATTGACCGATTTCGTTTATAATATTATTATTTTTATGAAGCTTAATAATTGTATTAAAGTTGTACTTTTATCACATTATAAAGTTAATGCCAGTTATGGCGTTATTCACGCTGCAATAATAACAATTGTTATACCGTACAATATATGTATTATGTTAAGCCATAGTTTATATTATAATTAAATATATATATATATATATATGTAATGGGTGCTTTTATTGCACCAAGTACCAACTTAATTGGGAAGAGGACGATTGTTTTTAATTACAGTAATACACTAATTGTCACATACACCTACGTTTCTCCAGAGTTTGCACATGGAAATGTATATTATTATAAATTGATCCAATTCACAGAGATGCACTATGCAGTGTGTACCTACTTTTGACTCTCCGTCATTTAGCTTAAATATTACTTCGTCGTGGTATATTGAAAATATTGATCATGAATATTAAATTACAAACAAATTCTTTAGAGGAATGCTATTAAATAAATTCGCATTTTGTTTTTTCTGGTGACGGTATAATATCTTCCACAGTCGAGCGAAATTCGCGGAATTTCATCCTTCGTCCTACGTAGTTCGTCGTCTAACGAGCGTATTATGTTAAGTCCCTTTAAGCGTTGCTTTTGTTTTACAATAAATTGACTTACGCTACTTTCCTTTTGAACATAAAAGAACGACTATATGTCTTTTACTTTTCCGTATTGTTCTGGACATCTTCCTTAAATAATGAAATAATACTATACTATATTACAATATTATATGTATGTTGTTTTTTTTTGTTTACAAAATAATTGTATTGTAATATTCTTATCCGACGAACAAAATATAATATTTATATTTTATTTTAAATCTATCTTACACAGGTAGGTATGTTTCTTTTATTTCTGTTTCCGTCGAATGCCCACGGAAATTTACATTTTCAACACACAAAACGTATACCTGTATACACACTATACTATATATATATATATATTTAATATATAAATAAGTAATCATCTCGTCAAAATCCTGTTATTTATTAACTGACTTTTTTTGTTGCAACAGGAATATCGCTTAATATTTTATGTTATTCGGTATTTTATTACACGGTTTAACTATATTTTTCTCCGAATGCTGTTATGTATTAAATATATATGTAAATAATTAATTCTGAAATATCACTGTAATATAAAAATATATCTAATTTGAACATACCCAAATATAGTATTTTTGTACTTAACACGGCCATAATAATACCTATAAAATATAATAATATGAACAATTTTGAGAACGTGATTATAATGATAATTTTTTTTTTCGAATAAAACTTGATAGTATATAACCATGCATTATATTAATATGTATTATAATATTTCATTTATATTTTATTAATAAATAATTGTTTGCGTATTTTGATATTATGATAATGATAAACACTTGATAGTATTATATTCGTTAATCCGACCTTAAAAATACGTAATAATATAGGTAGGTACGTGCAGCTGTTATGCTGAACGATCAGACAGATATAATGGGTATACGTTAAGACAATGGATTTCGGTGGGCAATAATTATTATTTTGCACGATTGATGTATTTCGGTAT
The DNA here is from genome assembly GCF_001856785.1 of Myzus persicae. NCBI lineage: Eukaryota > Metazoa > Arthropoda > Insecta > Hemiptera > Aphididae > Myzus > Myzus persicae. The sequence continues at coordinate 351,225 of NW_019104100.1, read as the reverse complement.
CTATATAAATATACTATTTACCAATGCTCTAGCAGCTCGCGAGTTGCATCCGTCCCACGGATATTGTAATATATTATATACATATTGGTACATGTTTATGGATGGATATACGAACTTCGCATATGATTATTAAATATTAATATACCATGATCTGGCCGTAAGATAGGTACATGATCACCAAAATAACGACGGTTCCTCCACATCAATTAAGTCCCTACGCCTATACTATTTTGCGTGGTAATCTCAAGTGTTCGTAAACGGCAAACAGATGTGTGTCGAAAACGCTTAATATGTGAAACACTAAAATGTGAACATCGGTAAAAACGGAAATCGTACTTAACCGTGACGCGAAAGTACGCAACCCCAATAATAGCTAGCTCGGTCGGATGTGTTTTCGTAAAAAAAGACCGGGCCAGGTTATTTTACCAAGGCTTTTAGGCACTTCGTTTTTAAATTAAAAAAATAATTATACTATCAAACATTTATTATCGTTACCAATGAACATCATACGTGTTATAACTGCATACTCAGCTATATTATGTTACCAAATAGAAACATAAATACTGATTATTTTTTATTCATAATTTATTCAATTTTTAATAGTTTTATATTTATGTATATTTTAAACTCAACATTTATCGTTTATATTATACTCTACCGGACTATAATGCCTGCCGGCTACATCATAATTATTGTTAGAGAAACACTGTACCTAAATATCTTACGTTCTATACATAACCCAAATGTAAAACCAATTTATATAATATATTTTAAATTAAATGTGCTCGGGTAATAGGGCAACATAAAAATCGGTACATACATTCTTTGCATGTTCGAAATAAATCACTCGAACGGACAACGTGTACATCTTATAAACATTGTATCCAACTCTCTCAAAGAAACTGTTTTAAACGGCAAGTCTTACCAAATATAAATCGATATCTATATTTTTTTAAAGCTTGAACTAAATCGAATTTTTATTCCATAAATACATGTTTGAGATCAAACAATGTGCTGTTCAGTATTCAAACGAACTTTGCTTTAAGAAGAAGTAAAATCGAATGTAGGTTAGGTCACAAATTAATTCAAATCGTATTTGTAATTATTTTTTAAAGTGTTCATCAATGTATACATGCATAATTGTACATAAAAAAATAGAATTAACTGCCCATCTATCAGTTTATCACTATAATGTGACAATGTATAGATAATATTGTATGCGTAGAGAAGATTTATTACTTACAAATTTATTTTAATTTATTTGTTTCAAAAATTCCATAATAATATCGTAATAAACAACTATTTAATTATAATAAGTTATACAATGAAACATTTTTTAAATTTATATAAAAAAAACATATATTGGTGTATAAACAATGAATTTAAACTATAGAGTGATATATTTAATGACTGCGCTGTTCACAGATGTCAGCAATATCAAAAAGAAGAAATGTTATGTAAAAATTATGAACCAGTATTTCTTACTTATCCATATTTATCACATTGTTGAACAGGTTCATGATATTATTGATTAATTATTATTATTCTCAATCACCATGACCGTAAGCACAGCATATTATATTATAACTAGCTTATCCCGTGCACTTAGTTGTCCGTTAAAAATGCCAACTCTATATGAGACTCGATGGTGATAATACGAGCAGTATATTATGCCTACCTGCTGTGTAATATTGAAACAATATGTTTTATACTTATTTTGATTGCGGACACGCCGATGAAAGGCTATGAGTGCAACTCAGCCACCTTGGTAGGCAATGTGTGAAAATTCAACCGTATGCATGCATATACCTGATCTGCCCGATGAACCACTGCGGGCAACCAATAAACCAAAAAAAATAACCATTTCTACTAAATATATTTATATTTCTTCTATAACCAATAGCAACCGTATACAAACAAATATTTTTTTCGTAAATCTTAAAATCTCTGTTTGAGCAACTTCCCGGGTCGGACCAATCGGGTCCAATTGTGAATCTAAATCTTCCAGGACTGTGTCTTGTTAGATTAGTAAAATAGAATAAAATAAACTGAAATTGTACTCGCGCAGTTTTTCTGGTAACGCCAACAACGGAAAATGGAAAATGAAGTCGTAATAATCGAATAATATTTATAATATAAATCATATTTCATAAAGATAAAACCTAAATTTTATCTCTGGTATCGACTATTGCGTTCTATGTAAAGAGAATTTTACGGCTATAAATAATATTGAACGGAATAAAAACGATACGAAAATTATCACTTTACAAAATTTTAACTTTACTTTATATAGTGAATTATAATATTAATACTTAATATTCAATGCACGACATATTTCTGCATGTTGATTCATTTTTTTGGTGTTGGCCGGGGGCCCCATTTTAACGATCAATTATGTCATATGGACAATTTTATAAGCTAAAGTTTGCTGTAGCTTTTTCAATTCGAAAAAAACATTCCGGTGTAACCGGGATTATTTACCCCCGTGAAATTTTACCCCCCCACGGTAAATTATCCCTAGTGAAATTTTACCCCCGGTAAATATTCCCTCGTGAAATTTTACCCCCCTGAATATTTAACTGGGAGGTAAATATTCTCTAGAGTAATTTTACCTCCCGATAAAATTTCGCTAGGGATAATTTACCGGGGGGTACAATTCCACCAGAGAATGTTTACCTCCCGGTAAATTATTCGAGGGTAAATTTTCACTAGTGATAGTTTACTGAGGGAGGAGAAGGGAGGTTATAAAACATTTTTTTAATGGTTTTGTGTGAAAATTTTAAAACTTTAAAATTAAAAATTGTATTAAAATGATAAATTAATTTTGTTAAGTTTATTTATTTACTTCTCATAATATTTCAACAGTGTACTATTGTAATAAAATAGCCTGAGTAGGTAATATGGGTTAAACAGTGTATATAGGTAACTGTTTCCGTTAGTTAATTTTATCAACTGCAAAAAGTACTTGTGAAAAAATTGTGTATTATTGCTAGATTGATTTTGCAGGAAAATCTATATTAACGGACGTTTTATTTATTTATTCCAATACTTACATTTATAATTTGTTATTTATAAGACCTAATTGTTGCTCACACATATCGTTATGAAATTAACTTCAGTAATTAAAAAAAATTGGAAGAATAAAAAAAAAATATAACCAAGAGGTAAATATTCTCCAGTGAAATTTTACCCCCGGAATATTTTTCCGAGAGGTAAATATTCTCTAGTGAAATTTTACCGGGGGGTAAAATTTCACTAGAGATAATTTACCGGGGGAGGTAAAATTCCACGCGGTAAATAATCGCGGGTACACCGGAATACCTAATACGTAATCATAACTTGAGGAATCCTGGCCAACGAGACAAAACACTCCTGATTAAACACCTACATTATAATATGAGAGATTAATCCGAGGGATGTGTCGGCGTGAAAAGAAAACTCTTACCTTTAAGATGACTTGAGGTGACGTGAGCCAATTTGACGCGTCTACGGCGGTGTTGATCGTCGCGGTAGTCCGGTCGCAAGGTCGGAGTGATGGAGGCGGCGGGTGACACTCGAAAGAAAAAAAGTATTGCGCACAACTTTCCGCCTTAACACCGTTACAGGGATTTCATTTGGGTAGGTCACCACTCGCTACAACTTAATTTAACTGTTTCTAATAGATGGTTTTCGTATATGCAGTCGGTTGTCCGGCGATCGGCAGGTGGCGTGTTGTCCGTGCTACGATCGACGACAGAGAGAGACGGTGTCCGGCAACTGATACTCGTCCAGCGCGACTTATCTTCCCGTCCTCACCTTGCAGTGCCTCCGAGTAGTTGTGGTTTAGCTGACAAAGTAGAGTTGTAACCCGTGGTGGTGGTTGGTAAGAGCGTAGACCGGTTGCTGCGGTGCCTATACTTCGTACAGTGTTATATATAATTTATTAACTTATGAAGTTAAATTGTTGGACGAAAAATTATTAGCTTACATTATGCTATCAAAATTAGTACCTACTTCACGTGTCTAATAAAAATTGTTTGATATTGTTAGGATTCTGAAACTTATACTAAACCATATGGTGTACTACGTATTACTATTTAATTACTTCTACGTATAGTATATATTTTAGGTAGTAAAAGTGAACATTTTATGAATTGTTTTAAATCTTGTTTGCGTCATTTGTGCGTTGTATGTGAAATATATTGTATACCTTTTGGATCTGCAGTTTCAACACAATTTTCGAAAATAATTATTTATGAATTGTTAAACACATTTCTTCCAAATAAGTTAGCAAATGTTTGTGCCGCCCTCCTGGCTCTTTACCAAGTAAAAAAATAGTTGGTGTAAGCAAAAAAAATTCCTCTTACAAGGAAAATCTACGAATCATGAATGTATTTTTAGGGGGTAGAGTACCATGGTAACAAGAAGAATAATGAAAATCGGTCAGAAAAAAAGTTGTACAGCCAGTTTGAAAACTTATTTACCTAAACAATTTTAAAAATCAATGGTTAAATATATTGTTACGAATTATTATTTATTACCAACTGACCCGGCGAACTTCNAAAAAAAAATTTGAGCCAAATCGGTCCAGCCGTTCTCTACTGATGAATTGTTATACATTTTTGGCTCCATTCTTATATATATATATATATAATACGTGAAAATACTTTTCAAAAAAAAAAGAAAATGGACACCAGCCGACTCGTTAAATATTTTAAACATTATGGGTTATCATAATTCATTTCTAAACTATGAGCGTTACACTATACCACACAGGTACTATACTGTACAGTGTATACTACCACAGGTATAATAACTGTGCCTTCGTCGAAACGAGTGGGAGTCAATAATTGGCTAATTAACATTAATTAATTTTTCTTGTGTGGCCTCAATGAGGAGTGTTCAAATTAAAATCTACGCCGTTTATATGAATATAAAAAACAAAAACAAAAAAAAAATTGAACCTATTATTAAATATACCTTCTCTTACGACATTATAATAACGGCATAATTATGCACTTCCGCGACTCTCTAGCAGTAGATCGATGGCAATGTCGCTATTAAAAAAAAAACGAATTTTGAATAGAACGCTGCTGCTGTTATCTGCATTAATTCTGAGTTATAAAGTCGATTAAATGTCCTCGCGATCATTTTATTGGATTATTATAATATGTATATCCTAATATAATATTATGTATTATATTTATAATATACGCTTTTTCGACTCAGCGACGGCGTTGAGAGGGTTTTTCATCATTCACCCGTAGTTGTATGACACGCGGCCTTTCATTGGACATTAGCGGGCGGGGAGGCCGGGCGAGCTTGTTCGAATAAAAATAAATACTGAAACGAAAAATAATAAAAAAAACGCCGTCTAAAAACCGTTGGGTATTATTAATATTCTTGGAGTTTATTTTTTTTGTTTTGTTTTTCAAAGGTCTCTTTTTATATATGGACTTGGCCTCGGGCGGCCGTCGAGCAATTTTGCGCGGGGCAACGTTTTTTCTCTCCCTCCCCCCCTCTCTCTCACTCTCTCTCTCTCTCTCTCTATGTATTCTTAAAGCGCTCGTTCGCTCCGCAAATCTTGAGCGTGTTAAGGAGGAAAAAATACCAAAAGGATTTCTTTGGAGCAGAGGGACGATAATAATATCTGAGACCGTGGGACATTGTATATATATGCGCACAGACACCGTCGTATATAGTTTGCTCTTGCTCCCTTATTTTTACTTGATTTTTTACGCCCGCACTCTTTATTTATTGTTTATCTTTTCGTCTTGTGATCTCTTGTCCCCCTTCCCCACCACCTACCGGTATCGTTGGGACCTTTTAAACTGATAACGAGTAGGGTAACTCGAGTTGTTTCTTTGAATGTTCGACAGTCTTTTCGTTACGGATTTTCCTCGAACACACTGGGGATCAAAAACGCTATATGCTATAATGTACAGAAAAAGGGAGTGCGCAAAAGTCAGTGAGTGGAGAGAGACAGAGAGACAGAGAGAGAGAGAGAGAGAAAGAGAGGGAGATAGAGAGACAGAGAGACAGAGAGAGAAAACTCGCGAGAGAGAGGAAGTGCGGTGTAAAGATGGCGAGGGAGAAACAGAAGGGGAAATTTTCCCGGATGACCGGACCTGAAATGCCAATAGGGAATAGGTTAAAAATGCAATCTACAATAAATGTTTTTTGTCCAACACAGATGTCTGTATACCCGCCGTTAGCGTATTGATTCGAATCGGAAAAACGTTATTACGGTGAACGATAGAAATGCGCATAAGTCATGTGAGTGAAAAATTACTGTTATTACTCGTCGAATGCAATTAAACCGAACGAAAAAAATGTCACACTCATTCGCAATTTCCACCCATCTCGACGGTAAAATGTATCGGTTTTATTTTTCAAATCCGCTCTATATAATGGAATATATTAATAAACTTAATGAAAAAACAAAATAAAATGCCACAGACATGGGTTGATCAGCGTTTACGTAATTGAATCGCTACTATATGTATAATTTTGAAACGTTAAAAGAATATCGAAATGCACATACACCTGCAAAAACCTGTATACCTACATACGTTGTTTTAAAAATTGATTTTTATTTTTAAAATAGGACAGTTTTAGTTGCATTTTTGATTTAAACATTATGTCCAAACGTACGAACGAATTCTATCTCCATTAAACTGTTTTGATATTTCATTGTTATACTTCGGTTACAGAGTATACACGTAGGTGGAGATAGACAAAAAATAATTTTTCAATTAAAAGTTATATTCCCATAAAAAAAAATAAAAGAAAGAATATTATCTTCTTAAAATATTATAATCACTGATAATTAAATTGTATTCAAAAAGAGGTTAATTGTTATAAGTATTAAATCAGGCGAATGTTTAAATTAAAAGTAGGTAAGTAAATTAATTTTTTTTTAACTGTAACATGTTTTAAACTTAAACCGAGTAATATCATGATTATAATTTACATTACAAACTATTCGTGTAGACTTATCCAGTTTTATGCGTAATATAATATTATAATTATTTCACTACAACTTTTTTTGTTCAAAAAACACAAACAATACGTCAAATAGTTGCCGTCCGTGATGTATACGATTACATCAAAACCAAAATAACACGACCTACTACAATACCTGGCATTATCCTTAATATTACATATTTTCATAATCAGTGGTCAAAGTGGCTTGACAAAATATGCAACAGGACGGTTATAAGAAAAAATATCGCTAATGTCCTTAAAAATATAATGAAAATATATTATCATATATATATGTATATAATATACTCGTAGGTATTATAATATACAGCAGTGCTCTTTGAAGTATATATGTATGACAAACAAAATAAAAATGAATAAATACCGAACAAAAGAAAATAAAATATTGTGTACTTTTTATATTTTGTTTGGAGTGCAGACTAAGCACGGCCAGTAGGTATATATGATGTAATTTCTGCGTAAGGGTGAGTTTTTTTTTAAGAAAACCCGTCAAAGAGACTATCCCCTATTCGATCGGCGTTCATGTAATCAACAAGTTTTGCTGGCTGTGTTTTTTTTTTATTGAAGGACAATAATCCCACCAAACAAATGAATAGGTACTGTAAATATTTTGTACTTGCTCTGGACTCACGACAACACCGGACATTTGTGAATTATTTATTGTATTTTTGTAATAATAGTTATTGCAGTGAATTTTTCCGTTTAGCCGAATCAAAACACGAAATCGTTTACGTTAAACTACTTGAATGCGATTCGCAGTATGCATTCTGGCCAAGTGGCAGGTATATGGGAGGTATATACAATAATGTGCATTTCATGCAATAAGTTATGGGTGGCAATAATATTTTTAGTCGAATTGTTATTCGTCCTCCGCGGAAAAAAAAACAATGAAAAAGAAGGAACCATCACCACTCGAGTATCGGCGTACGGACCAATTCATACACTGCACAAAAAATAATATTAAGTGTACAACAATAAAAAAATAAAATACTCAGAGGTGTTGTTATACATAGGATACGCGGATCGTTTAATGACGATTTTATTGTCAAGGACCGTCAGCTGTACCTACGCCACGTCTGTCCATCAGCGCTGCACATGGTTTTACCGTATGTCTTTTCTTGTAGTTCTATTGTGTGCAACAATGTAGGTACTCCGGACAGTGATAACTTCTGATACGAATTAAAAAACAGTTTTTTTTTTTGTTCCACGGCCAAGAAAACCCCCCGAGTGTCGAACAATCGATGCACTCGAGTGAAAAAAAAATTTAACCCTTCAAATATGGAAGACGGATAAGTTTATTTCTTTGAATTTTTTATTATTTTTCTTATTTTTTGCTCGAAGTGACGTCCTGTGGTTTCTTTGACTATAGGAAAATAATACGGAAACGGAGCACGCTTCGTTCGAAAAAACTTGGTTTCAATTCAGTTACAATGCCTAACAGGTTGACTGTTGAGATTCGTAAAAATGTGCCACACCAAAAAACTTAATTTAGACCATTTTGGGGCGTATCACATATATTATGTGTATGACAGCATGCTTTTGACATGAACATTTCTGAAGTTTAAAAAAAAAGGTAGAGTACTGTGAGGTAGAGAATTTGGTTATTTTTTTCGTGTATTAAACTTACCATTTAAATACCATGTTTAAAATGTACTGTAAACAATTTTTGAATTAATTATATATTTAAAAAAATAAATAAATAATAACATCCTTACTGAGAACCAAAAAAAAAAAGAAATCAAAATTGATATCTGATATAAAATTAATTTTAGGCTTCTTAAATTTGATAAGTAGTCATAAAACTATGGTTATTAAAAACATAACATTATACTATTAAGTGGATCGTCTTACACGTGCATATTAGCAATACGAACAATAATTACTCATTTTTTTTCTTCGCATATTATCATCATACACTGAAATTATTATGTAAACAATTGTAGTTCTTGTTAATGTTAAATATTTACAAACATAATATGTTTCTGTATAATACCTTATGTTTAATTTTTATGTTTTTCTCTTTAAATACTTTTTTTTTTAATAAAATAAAAATAATAACATCATACGATACCCAATCCATCATACGGATATTACGAATTCGTTTTAATTCTAGTTTCAATTTTATTTTAGCGAAAACAAATAATCAGCTATTTCATTCTCATAACTCGTTTTCAACTATAGGTGCACGTATTGAAGTATATTCTTAAAACTGGTTAATAATAATAATAATAATAATTTATCCTGGAGAACTAGAATTTTGAGATGTAGCTGGTATACTCCGACGATATATTTTCAAGAAAAGTAATAATCTATGTACGCGCGAACTATTATTTATCATTAATTTATGCTAATGTCCGGTGAGGTTTTGATTGGGGGCTCAGAAATAATAATAATAAGACCATTCGGAAGAGGGTAATAATTAGTGGTGCTCCTGCGTTTATTTTTTGCATTTCAATCATATTGATGATTTTCGACGTTGCCAGGTCAGCAAACTCATTTTTATATTCAGCCTTATCGTTCTATAACTTATATTACTGTACCTATATGCTCCAATATTCAAAAATATTTACATAATATTATATTATATTATACCGGCTGTTAATAGTAAATTTATTACTTCGATCTATTTCTCTCGCCGCCGCCGTCGTTTCAATTAAGTGCAACGTTACACTGGCCACACCGTGTTATATATTCCTCTTATTATAATTACTACTTATGAGCAAAATCCATTTCGGGTTTCAATAATACCACCGGTGCCTAAACGTAGTCGGTCTGTAGTCCGTCCGTCGCTACTACCGTGGTCATGGTTACCTGCAGGCTGCAGCTGCAACATCAATGTTTATCTTACCTATATATGGACATAATATAATGTGTGTACGAGTGAGCTGTAGCGGTTGTGATGGCGACGGATTCATAAAAAAATATATCTGTCAAAATGTATGATGTGCGTAGTTGTAGGAAAAAAAAGTAATAGGCAATAGGAGGTACATAATATTATAATGATACACTTGAAAATGCATTCAAATGACTGACTTAGAAACCTATGTGTATATATATATATATAAGTTATATAGCATAGGTATACGCGGTGTGGTATGTGTCTAATGACAACCTCAATGGTCCAAACCGGTAAATTGTAACACGTCATTGTAAAATATATAATAAAATATTAATATAATATTATTCACCTGCTTTTATTAGTGCATCAGCTGCAGATATCATAAATCGAGATGCCGGCACGGTCTACTTGGCCATTTGGCGTTTAAAAATTGTATTCTTCGTTTGTGAATTTCTTCTGCATTAAACTAAAATTTAATTCACCGTATCCAAAACATTAATCGAACACAAGAACACGTTATTTCATTTTTTTTTTTTTTTTTAATCGACTTTATTGTATTATTTAATGGAATAAGTTTCTGGGACTATTTTTATAATAATATATTATGTTAAAACGAATACGTTATAAAAACGGTTTTTTGGTTGTCAAAATAACATTTCATAAATCTCGAGCATTTTTTAATAAATTAATGTTGACAAGAAAACAACTCATATATTTTACGATATCAATTTAAAGTAAATTGAATTTCTCGTTTTTTTTCCTTGCAGTCATGTCAAAAAGGAAACCTTTTTGATTTTTATGGTGTACAAGACATTTTTAAAGAGCTACGTTCGACTGTGATTTATGTCTTCATAAAAAACGATCGTCGCAATTTAATATTTATACACAATCAAAGACTCAATTTATTGTTTATGATTGAAAAATTGAACTTAGACAACTGTGATTCGGATGTATTGGTTGACACCTATTCATAACTCATAACACTAAATTAAAATCTAAAATGTAACCTTTTTAGGGGACATTTAGGACAGAAATATTTCAGTAGAAATCTCGACGGAAGTGTACCTACTTAGTGTATCGAGCATTAACAATTACAATATTGTTCGATTGTTTTTGATTGAAATTGAATTGACGTTCGAAATACAATTTTCGTTTTGTAAATCAACAGTATAGGTGCAGTAGGTTACAGTCTTACAGCGTATACCACCTGCGATACATATCGACATGCACCATAGACCAAAAAGAGTATGTAGACCAACATTTTTATCTCAGCAATCACGTGTTGCTAACAGCTGATGACCGTCGTAATAGAATTCGAAATTCTGACCGCTTTGCAGTACAATAATAGTATATTATGTTGTGTTGTTGTAATCCGACCATAATATATACGCACATGGCACATATTATTATTATGTATGGTCTCCTCTAAACGTGTGATATTAGAGTCGAGTTTCCGCCTAGGGCGAGAACTGGTTGTTGTATGTTATAAGTTTTATGACGTCCATCGTATATCCGCCTTTCGCAGTTTCCGGCCGAGATTTTTAAGATGCGTCTTGGACGGACGATATCCTCCTAGACGGCGTTTATCTATACGACTTGTCGTAGATGATAATATTTTAATAACATTATGTCGTGTGGTATATTGCACACCACGCTGCGATGTCCGGCAGTGTGACTGCAGCCAGCTGTTGTATTACGGTGTGGCGATATCCGCGTACATAAGACGGAGTCGGCGACCAAAGGTTTTCGAGCAGCGGAGACGCTACACACTCGCACAGCTGCTGTAGAATAATAATAATAATATAATGCACGTACCTACGGCAAGAAGCTGAAAATAAAATAAAAAATAAAATAAAAACAAACCCGCGGGAGATTAATGACTCGAGTCGTGCGTTTACGCCATTAACGCTAATTTCTGTGCGCGGTAATTCAAAGTAGTGCGGCGGCGTCCTCGTGCAGTAGCCGCTGCACACACATTACACATATACGTGCCCATCTATGTGACTTACACACTCTCACACACACTCACCCATATGTATAATAGGTACATATATTATAATAATAATAATAATAATATATACGCGTCTTGTCATCCGGCGGATAAGACGGCGGCAGAGCGCGTCGATGACGGGGGACAAATGTATGTGTGTATAGTATATATGTATATATATTATTATGCACACGGAATGAAAATAAAATCGCTAAAACACTGAACGTCCATTAGTCGGGTAACAGAAAAAAATAATATATATACGTTTTAAGATATATCATTAAATTATATACCTTACGCCGGCGTCGCGGCTCGCTATTTTTGCACTAGTGATATTATTATAATTTATACATGTTCATATACAGGTATAGAGGTGGTGCACGTATAATATTATTATGTAGGTACTGCACAGACAGCCACAGCGCATAAATAAATAATATTGTTATTGACATTATAATATATTATTATTATTATTATTATTATTATTATTATTATTATAGCCATGTGAGTCTGGGAATCTCGGCGTTGCAGTTGAGCTACAAAAAAAAAAAGGCAATTACAAACGATTTAAAAGTTTAATACGGCTTTGGTTACATTTTGTTTGTTTTTTAAACAACTCGCAAGTTGAGGTAAAAGTTGAAAAACCTCTATTCATTAGGTGTATAATCATATATGTATATAGATTGATAGTTTAGAGCGTGTTTAGACAATGATAATAATATTATAGGCGGTTGTTAACTCCGCCAGAATATCGGCTCGATAAAAAGGTAATGAAAAGGTCTAATATAAACTCTGTCATTTTTATTTTCTTACCTGTAATGGATATACGGAATTATGTATAACTCAATAATATATCTCAACTAAAGAAGATCAAAAATCCAAAATGATAGTGTTAGAGAACGTTATAAATAATTATGATGATGGATTTAAATTAGACTGAGAAGTCAAAATAACTATAAATTGTTTCTCATCATTTTATAGCTCACAGTTCAACATATTTTAACATAGCATACCTAGGTTGCTAGGTACATATTTCATGATAATTACAATTTTTTACCATCATAATACATATGACAATTTGGATGGCAATTATTATTTTTATTCATTTTTCTATATTTTGTAGGATATTATAATAATGTACATAATACCTGATTATACATGATTTTCTTCACTGACAAAGTTTACAAGAACTCAATTTTACCTGTTTTTTTTCTTGGCTGAGTTTACACTAAAAAAAGGTACTTGTGCCGGAGTTTCAATGCGCCCATTATTATTGTACCTAACACATTTGGATGGTAAAAATAGTAAACACAATCGGGTTTAAATAAACTCATAATCCATCAAATCGATATCTACAAAAAGTGAAAAGCTAGGGTTAGTTAACTTCATCAATGCCTATGAGGCAACGGCAGTGTCATATAATAGTTCCATGGCCAAATGAAATTCTTGAGTTTTCTTGTCTACATAAAAGTCTAACAATTGGTATTTTCACTCCCGATAATTGCTTTCGTTATGAAATGTTTTATGTCACGTCACTATGTAATATCGCGTTCACGCGGGACAAAAAGGTCAAAAAGTTTCGACACTCGCCGCCGCGACGTATTCCTATACAACAAATGAACGACTGATTGAGAACCGTAAGATTTCTGATATCGCCGAATCGTATTATACATATGATAATAATATTATAATCAAGTATTCAATACGAGTTCGGATTGTTCGGATTTAGATTTCATAGTGTATACTAAACTTGATGTACCTAATACATTATTGATTTGGTCGAATCGATATCGGCCACTATGATGATGTCTATCGTTTCAACTATATTATTCGACATGATCGCAGTGTAGATAGGCGGCGAAAGTTGGAGATTTTAAAAAATCTGTAAAACATTGAAGACAATCAATCGTTGGCCGCTATACGACGGTTAACATATTTTCACATTCCATCGCGATTTTCATGCGGATTTTAAGTCTCGACCTCACTTTTTTTTTATACAGTTGCAGGTATCCTCTTATAATTATTAATAGTTGTTTTCAAGAGAACTTCGTTGTACTAGCCGATTTTTGCCATATTGTGTGGGTACTTGTAATACGACTGATGGAGAACGAATATACATACAGTATACGGTCCACCGCAGTAGTATATTATTATATTATTATCGGTTTTGCCGGTAACAAATACGTATTTTTCTCGACCTATCGTGATAACCTACATACGAGTTCTATACATGTAGGTATAGGTACGATATCGGCTCATTGAGCCATCGTTTTCTCGCGGTTATCCTGTAAAAACTGGAACGGCTCCAAATCGTTACTGTATGACGTTTATAAAATAGTATATAAGAGCGTATATAGTTATATTATATAATATTGTTATTTACCGTTCGCACGAAACGGAAGGCAGAGATCGGATCGAATAAACAATAATATTGTAAAGACTTTCGGCTCGGTCCGATTGGAATCACACGTGATGTGCATACGCTCGAACATTGCTCGATATAATATTATTACGGATGCAGGTAACGCGTGTCTAGCAAAAGTCCGTCGTAGAAAAATAAGAAAAATGAAAATATGAATAAAAATATTGCCTTCGTGTGTTTTCTCAAAGCCGACAAATACGTATTGCCACACACAAACCGAACGTCATTAATATATTAAAATATTTTTTTTATTCTTCTTAATTACACCAGCCGCAAAGGTCAATAGTTTCAATTTAATATATGCATCATAATCGTCATCTAAATTTGGTTGAACAGATCGCTTTTTCTTGAGAATTCGATCATGTTGTTGTTGGTCTCTGCGTTGGGACTTAAAGGTTGGGTTGGTTGGGATGTTGAGTTTTTTGACGTCTTCTTCGTATATTTTATGACATTCGGTTATTAAGTGCTTAACCGTTAATAAGTAGACGCCACAGGTTGAACACTGAGGTGGTTCCCGTTTATTAACATGGATGGATTGAGTTCGCTTCGTCGTCTTATTCTTACAAAATATCGTCATAAATCGATGAGACTGTGTTGAGACATTTTTGCCGAAAAGTTTGTTCTGAGGCGGACTCTCGCGCACTAATACACGGTATTGAAGCTGTTGTATTCTAGGTAAATTACCTAACCATACAACCATGCCGTTTTGTTGTATGCGGTTGGTACATGTACCTATGATATTATTATTATTTATAATACACCAGATACCTATGCGACTGCTGCGGACTTGGAATCAAACGGCGCACGAAATGTGTTTGCGCAATGTCCGGACGGACGTCCGTCGATACACGGACATATATAATAAAATACTAAATAGCATATAATATACCTACAGGTAATGCAGCCTTAACGAAACGCGCACAAACATTATTATTAGTCCACAGCTACTAGTGTGCAGGCCAATGCAAGTGTGTGCGTGTAGGGCAGTGCAAGTGTGTGTGTGTGTGTGCATTTCCACATCGGATGGATATTTCGATGCTCTTTGACTGAGGCTCGTTCCCGGTAATTACAGATAATGGAATTCGGTCGCAGTCGTAAACCAGTAGCTATAGCCATATATATATATTTACCTATTATACAATACACATACACACATATATATATATATATATATATAGGAACATACTATAATATGTACTTAATACTTGTATGCTCGCTAAACGCGCTGTGCGTACCATATATATATGTATTTAAGTATATAGGTATATACGTATACGAGTTAAGTACGCGGCCGATAAACGACATAGTAATGGATTCTCGGGCGTGCGAAAATCTGCTACGATAATATTATATTATATATAAGTAGTAAGTACCTATACCTATACCCGTCGTGTATCGTAACCTGATATTTTACGACGGCGGCTAAACGAATCTGTGAAATAATAATAATTTTCGATCCGTTATCGCGTATAGTCACTAGTCTTGTTGATTATGTCGAGTCCACATAATATATCTACCTACCTATTTAGTAGTAAATAATTGTAAATTCTATGTATTATGTATAGGTACGTATCATATTATTTCGAATCAGTGTGTACATAATATATATTAAATGTAGTATAAATAGAATACCTGATAATATATATAATACGCTCGTATAGTTCGTATCGTATGCATCATCAATCGATTCCATCAAATTAGCAAGTGTGTACACCACGCGAAGGAAATATATATTCGAAATTCGAATGTGTAGGTACGATTTTTATTTTCATTCCGTCGTCAGAAAAAAAAAACAATCGTTATCACACTAGATATCGCAAAAAAAAAGATACGCCTAACACCCACAAACGAGTTTAATATATTGATGCTATGTGCAGCATTTAATACTGCCATATATATACATAAATTGTAAGTACCTACCTACGTATATAAAATTAAAAAGAGGCTTTTTTTTATTCGACTAAATTCGACGATATTATATTTTTTTCATACAATTTTAGATTCACCGTATTTTCACCGTCGAAAGCCCTCCGGGCAATTGACTGCAAGAGATCATTTCTCTTTAATATCATATTTTGTGCGGTAATAGCCCGTTCGTGTTCCGGATCACAAACTCGGCTCGAAGACTAAATGTCATTTCTCTCATTATTATTATTATGCTGACGGTTAAAATGAAAATTAAAAAAAAAAAACAACTATATAATATACACAAACGGGAAAATACCGCGAGAAGAAAAAATAAAAACAAAACGAAAATCAGTTGTCCGACGAAATTTGTTGTTCGGAAGAAGAAAAAAACCAAAACAAAATAATTCGTTGCATGACTGCGCGCCCGTAATTACAGGCTGGCGATGATATTGCAATTCAAATTTTAAACGGCGGTGTCCAGTGATTTTTTTCATTCTTCATTCCGATTACTATTCACTGTACGGTATAATATTATATTGTATACGAGCTATCCTCCGGAGATTAACGCGGGACGAGTGAGCTGAGATTGCGCCCGCACGAACCGTATACAATATACCTGCGCCGCCGTCAATGTGTCGGGCAAACGGCGCGTTTTTCGTACGCAGATATTATGATTATAGAAAAATATAATATTTTGCATGACGTACATAAACATGTCGTCTGAATTCCCAAACATAATAATATCCGGCGTGTCGGCTAGTTTTCGCTTGGTAACATAACCTAACCCAACCTTACCTAAAACCGGGTGAGTTCCGGCGGGATCGTCGTCGGCAACGTGTCGGCTTTGGATTCGACGTAAGTTCGTACTGACCTGCAACGATGGGTACCAGTCGGAGTTCATCATCGCCGCTGTGTACAAGAAGCGTCAGTGGAAATGCGCGAAAAACTATAATTATACTCTTTCGGAACAGTTTTAAAGTCGTTTTTAAAAACTTACCGAGGTCAGCCTCCGCAGCAGCCTCCGGATTAAGTTTATTTTTTACGTTCGAGTAGTGGATTTCTGTGTTGGCGGCATGACTTCCGGACGGCAAACCAGTCAGAGATATAAACTCAAACAAACTCAATTAACTTAAAAAAAAAAACAAAATACAAAACAAGGTTATACCCATACAATATAATTAACACTTTGCTTATTAATTACCTACCTAAATATTATATAAAGGTAATAAAAACCTAAAAGCACCACTAAGTCGTTAACGTAAAATGTTGAAATATACCTGACTTTAAGCAGTGCGCAGTTTGCCAACTATAAAATATATACAGTATTGCAGTCGATGACCGGCCTTGCGGAATACGTCCCACTACGGTAACACTCGGTAACCCGCGGTATATGTAGAGGTATTCGTTCCGCGATTGGCGACGAGAATGGTGTGAAAACGGTATGATAAATTGGTATTATACGCGCGTCTATTATAACCACTTATAGCTGTGGTATTATTTGTACGATACACGTTTATAAGTGTTACATTGATTTTACGTAAAACCTTAACCGCGGTATACCGCGAAAAAGACTCGAAATTTAAGGTGGGTTCGCATTGCACCGTGTCGTGTCGTGAAATTTTGCAGTGCTCAGATTGGTCCAACCACGTGGTTAAATATGGTTTCTTCCACCAATTTTACGGGGTAAACCTACGAATACCGTGATGTTCCCACATATATCACGAAGTTGATTTCATCCAACTTTTGAACACGTGGTTACTGATTTAATAGTGATGATACGTGAATTCAAATATTATTTTGACATCAATTGAACGGAGAACTCATTTGTGGTGTAGAGTGGTATCATGTTTTGAAAAATGGAAAAAGTTCACGACACGGTGTAGTGTGAACTCACCTTTACTCGCGGTCGGGTTAGAAACCGTCACCCGTCAACGCAACACTAATAATTATACACCGCTCGTGTCACTGCGCGTAAATCGTCGTATAATGGTCGTGTGGACTTGTCGGGCGTTCGCCATGAATTATTCGAAAATTATTATTAGTTTTGATTGACGGGCAGCTCGACCGGAATCGATTCGAATTCGCCGCTTTTAATGCATGCGAGGCACCCGCTCCTCGCTGTTATTGGCGTAAACCAGTTTCGCGTGGTCAGGCGTCTCACAATATAATAATAATTACCGGTCCCGCGTGTTATATATATCGTTGCCAAATTAATTTTATGTCAAAATATAGATATGCACCCATTCTATTTTAAGTTATTACTCTCCCGGGGACGTGTGTGCAGAATATATATTTATATAATATTATATTGGCTACATTAGATTCCGGTTTAAATTTGCACGCGATTGTGTTAATGGTATTATACGTATATTGGTACATAATAGGTATGATAATCTAATAAAACTTGACGTCGTTATTATATGTGTCTATAACTAATCAAACTATAGTAATAATAATAATAATAATAATAATAATAATACGTCCACGTATATAATGTAATATAATAAAATAATAATTAAGTTCAACGAACTTGGTCAACGATCGTCGCTAATGAATGCGAGATTGAAAACTATTCCGAGCACTATGGTATATCATGACACCACATGCATGTAGGTACTTCATAAGACGGTAATAAGAGTGGTTCTTAGCAGCGTCTAAATAACTGAATAACACGAAACTTCGGAACCTGTGATAAGAATGAATAATATATAGTAAACAGACCACCTACACGTATAGAAATTCTTTTGGACCATTGCTCAGATCATTCTCCTGCGTCTCCAACTGCCGTAAATACAGCCATTACTATAGCCGTTTCCTTAGTCCCTTGTTTCCCCCTTCATAAATGACACTATATATTGTAAGTGGTACACGTTTAAATACAAAAAACAAAACTATAGCTATTTGTCTTGAGCCTCCTGGACATATCGACGGAGCCATTAATTCACTCATCATACACCAATGCAATTTTCTACTCAAAACTCATCAACTCCTCAACCAGTCCTGACCAACCAACCAACTGATGCTCCTTAACTTTATTCGTACCTCAATCTCAGGAAAGCGTCAGAATCAAATGGCAGTAAACCAAAAATCTCTAGTACAAAAATCATTATAACAGTGTGTCCAATCATCTGAAAAAAATTTTGCAAATCATGAAAATGACGCTCACAATTACGGCCATAATCACTATACATCCATAACCGACAGTTCGCATTCAAAAACAATAAGGAAAATAATAAATTACAAAATACAAGTCTTCCTGTAACCTTACCAAAAAACCAGATGTTACCCAGATGAATTTGTCTCTAATACGAGTGAATCCCTTTTCCAGTCTTAGTGTGGGTACAAATTAAAACCAATAGAAAAAAAAATGCTTCTGTACAAAATACTCAAAGGCATAGATCGTGCATGACAGCCAACAAAATAAGACGATAAGCCAAAGACCGTCTACATATCGTCGGCTATACATACTACTTATTATAAAATAATTGTACATATTTGATATCAAAGTCAGATCGATCGATTGACCAGCCAACGCGAGGGAGTAAATATGATTTTGTCACGATACGACATTATTACATAATGCTGATCCTCGTCCAGGCGGTCGCGTGTAAAACGTCGTTCCTCCAGGAATAGTATCTGCCTGATAATATATTCTGAAAATACCGGAGAGCTCCGAAGTAGGTACGACAATATTATTGTCACTCATAATTATTATAAATTATGGTGTACAAGTGCGTGCGCAGAGTAAACATATTTTAGCTTTAGCGTATGAAATACGTAATTACAATAATGATTTAAATGACGAATTAAACGAAGCCGCTAGATGGATGCGGATTATCCGCGAATGATTTTTGGATGTCCGCCAAATCGAAGTCTGGTTAATAAAACGAATTATTATAACATCACGCATATCATAGGAGATATCCGGATATAAAAACGATATTTAAATTTTTCTCAACTGTATACGGGAATATATTAGAATAATACGAGTACCAACTGTGTTTGTTACATTATTACTATGTACGGATGGGTGTGCGGTCTCGTCCGCGGCCGCTGCTGTGCCAGAGCGTATATTATAATATGAGCATCATACGATAATATCGTTATAATGACGATAGTTTATAATATCCTTCTTAATATTATATCGAATAAATCGAGTGGCGGCGATGGTGTGTGCGCGCACCAGTCGTTGCTACCGGACGGTCGTAAAATAAAAAAAAAATAAAAACTAGAAGCCATATTATTATTCGACTTTATACCTACGCTGGAAAAAATAAATAAAAATATTATTCCGCTCATCATCTCATCCGTACGTCTCTCTACGTGAATATTTTAATACAGGAGATATAAGTTACCTGCAGACTGCTCCCTATAATAATAATAATAATAATAATATATAAGTCCCGTATTGCGTAATATAAGTCGTATTGTATGTTTAATATTATTATTAAATAATACTATTATCGTAATACACGTACCTATAGGTATATAATAATATGTAGGTAGGTATATCGTATATGCGACGCGCGCCGTTTTTTCCGACCAGTTTTCCATTCGGATATCTCGGCGTGCCCGGTCGGTCGGCTCGCGCGAGTACACGTATTACAATATTATTATCATCATCATGTGGAAGCGACGTAATTTTTGTGCCCAACTATTATAATGTACCTACATACGCGCGTATGTGTGTGTGTGCCTATAGACACATGTAATAATAATAATATAAAAATTAATAATCCCACAGCAGCAGCAGCAGCAGCAGCAGCAGAAGCAGCCACTATAATTACCACCGTCTCCTGCTCCGTTCGCCTCTCCGACCCCGTGCCCATAATATATATATATACATATCTATGTGTATACGTGTACCTATACATGGACGCAGAAGACGCTATAATATAATAATAATAATAATAATATTGTGTATTATGCACGCGCTTTAGCGTCGTCGACGGAATCGTATGTGTATAATATTATGTATGTACATATATTGGTCCTCCCCGATGTCTATATATATATATAGGTATATATGAGCGAACCCCCTCCCCCCATCGTGCCTAAAGTATCGGTTGATGGCGAGCGTATCTATATATATTTTTCATTATTAATCATTTATTTATTATTACACGTCGATCGGCAGGGCCTCCAGATACACGCCTTCGAAACGCGTACCTGTATAATAATAATAATAATATGCGGAAAAAAAAATAAATGTTTGTCGAACCGGACTCCGGCGTTACACGTTGATGATGATTTTTTTTTCCGTATAATATTTCTTTTACAATCTTTGCCCTACAGGTCGGATGTTGTTTTCGAAACGTGGCGGACATTTTTCCAAACGGCTCCGAGGCGAAAAAATGCACAACGAAATCTAGAGCGTACAGCATAAAATAGGTTCGGGCCCGATGGATATTTGCTCATTCCGCATACACAATAATAATAATTATATGTGTACGGCGTTTGTTACATAGTAGTCATATTTCTCGTATCATGCACACAAGTCTCTACGTACAATTTCCTATTCACAAACATGCATATTATTACATAATACCATAGAAGTATATGTGTTATTTTTTCCTAACGAGTTTGGTCACGAACTTTTATTTCACTCGAATTCTGAATGCCATTAACGCGATCGTCAGACAGTAGGTATTACGATTTTTCGAATATCTGACTAATAATAATAAGTGTGTCTACTTTGTGCAGTAAACTATTTTAACTCGGCTTTGGGAAATTTAAATAGTAGACACCTGTGGTTTTCCGTTATATTAGGCATACTTACATATAGTACTGTCCTTGTACAGTTTTCGAGAGTCAATGGTGTAAGCTCATATTATAGTCAAATTAATTGCAGGCAAAGGAGGAGACGACGGTATGCATCAACTCAAATATTTTTCTCTTTTTATATTTTATTCATATAAAGTTTGTACTCGATACACTTTCATTAAAATTTTAACGATTTGTATCAAAATTAAAACACAGTAATTTATTTCAATTAGTATTACGATTTATCTGGCTTGAAAAAACAACCGACGTCCTTACAGCTGGGCAGCTGTTTTTTCTTAGATCATAATCAAGGAGTGAAAAAAAAAACTACGTTGACAATTGTCCCACTTACGGAAATGGACAAGTTTCACGAGAAATTTGTGTTTAGCTTCCCAGCTGGTTCGAAAGTAATTTGGTTACCTTTTTTAAACCTTTTTTTTTTTACATAAACGAACATCTTATACCGCTATATAGGTACTGGAAAAAAGTTATTTACAGCTCACCTTTGTATCTCGTGTGTAGGTATAAGAACGTATAATCAATGATTCTCGAAGTATCTTATTCGAGTAAAAGACACTATATGATGGTACCCAAGGGTCACGTAAATCTACAAACCCCTCTTATACGGATGTCTGGAAAACTTTAATGCCAATAGATATAGGCACTGCTGCAGACGGTGCATCTGAATGAATATGCTTTCCACATATATTGCCGATAGAAGTATATAGTTATCTTAAACCTAATAAGGAACTTGCAGTCTGCGGCCGACATGACATTTAAATAATATTATACCGATAAAGGTCACTGCGGCGGCGTCGCGGTTTTCAAGTATACAGAGCCTATAAACATAATATGACTGAGGCTCGGAATTCAATGCTATGAATTCATTTGTGTCTTTTATTTTTGTTTTATAACTTATTTTGGTGCTTTCCAAGCTACAAAGGTGTTCGGTTAGGATAGAGAGGTCAAGTACTCCATATTTTTGCATTTTTAGAGGATTTTATACTTATGACGTTTTTAAGACATTTTATGACGTGTTTCTCGTATTATGACTAAAAAAATTGACTTTATTAAACGTAGTTGTGTATACTGTATAGTACTAAGTAATATAAATCATATTCGTCGATTATTTACATTTCAAAATATCAAAGAGCTCTCATTGCACAGCATAATACAAATTTGAATTGACAAATTTAATTTTTACTTATTTTTTTATTCTTATAAACGTACCTACACAATATTGTACATGTCAAATGCATTTTTTGATATTTTCAGGGCATTTAAATCCGAGCCCTACATTTAAGTACATAATTAACCGTGTGCAATCACGGTCGATGTAAAATATAAAATATAAACAAATGAAATATGCGTACGTATATATACATTATTACAGTAATATACCTACACGCTATGATGCACATTATGCAACTCCGTTGCCCGTCGTTATATTGTTAAATGCAATTTTTTTACGAACGCACTTTACGTTCTAACTGTTCGAAACGTAATAACCGGCTCTTCATCAAGAAAACTGATACAATCGTCGTGTTGAACGAGCTGTTCCGTTATGTGCGTATGGTTGAAAAAATAATAATAAGAATAAAAAAATGCCGATACGCCGCCGCAGCCTTCCCTTCGCTATTCATAACTCGGAAACACAGAAATGAAAAACGAAACAATAAATAATGCGCTAGTCTTCAATAAAACATTGCAGTGTACGGAGAAATAACCTCCAGGATTTACATTTCAGTTATAATTCCCCGACTGAATATTATGTTTAACTGTGATAGGAATCAATTTTTTTGAAACCGGCCATCATTATTGTTGTTATTACAAAACTTTTAGGTTTTAAAAAGAAAGAAAAAATTCCTCTGCGTATATTCGTCTCGTCTGTGCACGACGTGAAATAACAATTATCAAAGAAATACGAGTGTGAAAATAATATAATTTATACGAATAATAATAATTCTTAGCCATGGGTACATTATACAAGCGCATGTCCAATGTGTATAATACGCGTCTTGTCGGTGTATCCAAATGGCATGACTATCAATATTTTACACACATCACCCATCAAATAATATTTATCTTGAACGTTTTAATGGTGTCTTATATAAACACGCTTGCTTATATTGTATGAATATTATATATAGTACCTATGCGAGAATATGTTTTCGATATATTTTATAAACCGTTTTTTTATTTTTGTTTCCCACAAATCATGTACACATATTATGCATACGCTGCACACACACACACAAACACACACACGCACACACACCCACACACTCAAATGCCTTGTGGTCGGACATTTGTCTGAGACGAATATTCTTGTTTAATATCATGTGACAATAATAATAATAACAATAATCGATTCATACTTTAATCGATACATATTTACTTTTTTTTTCTATCAGGTCGTAGAACGGTCGTAAACGATGTTATACGTTTAATAGTTTTTAATTTTTTATCGGTTACGAGTACAAACGTTAAGGGTTATTAAAATGTAAAAAAAAAAAAAACAATAAATAAGCGGTCGTCTATCTTCTGTCGGCAAAATAATTAAACGAATCGCCGCATCGACTCTGCGTACAATATGTGCGAGACCATTATTACTATACAAGTCTGCGTACCTAATGCCCTCACTAAAATGTGACAAAGTGTGCGTTATCGTTAACGGTCGCCAACACTCGTACAGAAACGATAGTGTTATGATATGTGTTGTTTTAAAAAGGCTGAATAAAAGGACGAAGAAACGACCGATCTCGCGCGTATATTAATCTCATGAAGCCCAAGGACTATAACTTTATGTAATATGGGATGATCATCGTAACCGTCTTCTATGACAGTAAAAATTCGAAATTATGGCTTCTCGTGGTTTTCGATACCCCCACACTCTCCATCGCTTATTGATTTGAAAAATGTGTTTTTTCCTCGTCAGCTTGGAAACCCGTCCGGGTCACACCTAGAGCTCCAGCTCTATATTATAATACGACGCCTACCGAATTTGATCGTGCGAGCAGAAAGCGACAGTGGTTAAAATACTATGCAGACAAGACGTGTCACGCCTTCCCCGACGGCGGATTTTTTTTATTTTGGCGCTGAATCAGGGGGTCTTTCACGGGGGTCGGGTGTTGACGTTTTTTTCCCACCACTTTTCAGGACCTCGAGAATATTTTTTTTTTAACAATATTACACTATTGGCGCCGTGCTCGCGCCAGGTGCATTCGGAAAAGCGATATGGCAGGGCCCAATGGCAACAATAATGTCATCGCATGTATAATAATATACAATATTGTGTGCAGCCATTACAATACGGTATTATCGCACAATAATAATATTATACAAACGCGTCTTCGTGAGGCGGCGGCGCAGTGGTTGCCGCGCAGTGAATGAACTCGACGGGTCTTTGTGGCCGCTTCTATGCGCGCGCGCGCGCGCCGTTCTCAGAACCGGAATTAATGTCGCAAATGTGAAGCTATTTTAATGGCCGTACCGCCGCCGCCGCCGCCGCCGCCGCCGCTCGGGTTTTTTAGACGTTGACGTTTAGTCGCGGCATTTAGGTCTCTCGATGGTTTTTTCTCCTCCACAATTACGCACACACACACACACACACACACACACACACACACACTCACGCACGCACTTGTATATACGTATTACCACTGCTCCGACGTCCTCGAGCTGCAGCCGGTCGATTTTAATTAGCGTACTACACCACGCTACAAATATAACATATATATATATATATACACAGTCGACACACGTGCGTACGCGCGCGGGGCGGAGAAAAAAAGCCATTGCTTGATGCCGCTGCGAAGAATGCAGTTTAAATGCGTTTTGTAGGTCCGAAAGATGAGTGCGCTATTATTATATTATACGTGTATAAAATATACCTGTATGACGTATATCGTGTCGCATGTATGTATATATATATATAGGCGCGTGGTGCGTGGTTTTTACTTTTTTCGTCTCCGATTCCGCCGATCACACCAATTAAAACCGATGGAACGAATGGAGGAAAAAAAACACGCTCGGAGACGGTAAAAAACGCCGGACACAGACGCCGGTATAACTGCGGGCGCTGGCCAGCTCGCTCGATCGTTTCCCACACGGACCGGCCGACACAGGCCGATGACGACTTTGCGGCGGCTCCTCGTCCGTCAGCGAATAGTTGGCTGGAGAATTTTTCGACACGAGACCCGAAATTCGAGACCGCCGAGAGCGGATCGAGTGAAACTCCTTTACAGAGCTGGGTATGCGAACGAAGTTCATCGGTGTCAGATAAAAAATTAACGATCGAAATGAGTTTATTATTACCATACAAAGACGGTACAATTA
The DNA here is from genome assembly GCF_001856785.1 of Myzus persicae. NCBI lineage: Eukaryota > Metazoa > Arthropoda > Insecta > Hemiptera > Aphididae > Myzus > Myzus persicae. The sequence goes on along the minus strand of NW_019104100.1, from coordinate 324,981 downwards.
ATCGGTTATCGTATGGAAACCTTAAGGGTTGTGGCAAACAGACAGTGGCGTTTTTCGCTGGCCGCGGTCAGTTCGCCGGCTCCGGAATATTTACTACACTGCATATGAGGGACACGGCTGCCGGAAGGCAAAATCTGATCGTCTTCAGGTGTCCAGTAAGCCACGCCCGTGACGCTTTTCGGTCGCAACGGCAGAGCCCGTGGATCCGACTTACGCCCCAGCCGCCCAAAGAGGCTGCACTTCAAAAAAATTGATTTATTGGGAAAAATCTTAGGGGAAATACTACAGCGGTGTATATGCTCAACAGTCGAAAGCGCACTGTACTCGGCAGTAATCGTCCCCCTCCCCGCCGAAACGGCAGCGACGGTCCCGTGTACATATACCAATTGCATATTATATGGCGTTTGAGGGCGAACTCGTCGGGGTCGGCGATTTTCAACTCTGATATAGGTACGCCGCCGCCGCCGACCGTCTTGAGTCGTCGAAGTTATCGTCATTCCGTTTACGAAGATACCGCGTAATACCGCGGTCTGGGTACCGGAAACGAAAATCGCAGGTACTTATCGTCGTCCGACCACTATGGTCGACTTTTTCACTCCGTCACGCGAGCAACGAGGTCACGTGGTCTCTCTCGGTACATAATAATATAATATATAATATGTATACATGATATAACACTATAATATGCGTATAATACTTCGTCTGGATGTATTTCCGCCGTTGTCCGTTTAAAGTACATGCGGTAATAATGGTATATAATATAATAAAGGTATAAATACATAAGCTGTTGTAGATATTGTCGGATTAATATTCGACGATAATTGCCCTAATTATTATCGTGACGGTTATTATTAATATTCATAGATGTAAGTGGATTGTTCTTGTCTAAGCAGATCGAAAACTCAAAATAATTATTTCATTCCGTTTTAATCGATACACAACGTCGAAAGCACTACAGTGTATTATACCTCGATAGAATAATAATATCATGTTCTAATTACAAGGGGTTTTCGTTGGGTTTTATAGGAAATTAAGTATACATTCACAAAATATAATGTATACTTTTTTTTAATGTTAACCTATTATATTTAATTACAGATATTTCCAATTAGACAATTTTCTAGTTTTATTATAGTGTTTTAGATAATATAGGTACCTATGTACGGTGAATATAATTACTGTAACCATATATTATTTCATAAAATTAATTGCAATTAAAACGAAAGTAGTGTTGTACTACACGTATTATGTTACACGTATAATAAAAATAAAGTAATTAGAATTTCGTTTAAGTCATGATATACATCCTAGCTAGTTTCTAAACAAAGAAAATATATTCGTCTATTCGGTTATCATCATTAATTTTACCTTAAATAATATGCATTTAGTTTAGGTACACCGTTCATAATCAAACTAAAATATTCCATCTGACTTGTGTGACAATATTATATTTATCGTGTCGGTACAATATATTATTATGATGAAATTCTAGTAGGTTCATGAAACAATCGGTTTTATATGGATCACGGGAACGTTTTCGCACGATCGACAATTCACCTAATTAATTTCTGACCTGACGCTTTCTCGCCGTTCCAGTTTCGTATGGAAAACTACACCACTGGTGCGATAACGTCTTCTCGTATACATGTATAATATGCAATACGATAAAAAATGTAAAACGGCGCACGCACCAATCGTCGGGAACTAGTGCATCACAACAAAATAACAATTTAATATCTACTATTATTATTATTATTATTATTGTTGTTGTTGTTATTAGGTATTGCGGAAGGATATCGGCCTTATCGGATCACGTGCCGTCGGGCTCGCGGGAAGAGCTCCTCCGACGGACGTTTTCGTTGCCAAAACAATTATTCGTAGAGGAATAAACCCAAAACACAGCAGCAGATGAGGTGGAAAAAAAATGCTCTCCGGGTTTCTCGGTGAATTATCGCGGATGCTGCAGCTGCCGCTCTGCAGACCGTTGGACTCGTAGAACACATATTATTATAATGTCGTGTAATAAGAAAATTAGTGCGTATACTTACACATTGCTCTATTTTTATTTTTATAGAGCTGTATCCCCCCCCCTCCTTTTCTCTCTTTCTCCCACTGGTCGTGACGTTTCCGCAGCTGCATCAGACGGCGATGGTACACCGGGCCATCGATCGTTCTCGTTTCAAATCTCGCGGCCGTCCGTCTCTCTTCCCATCGGATTGCAGACGACATACAGTAGGCGTGCACACCAGGGCGGTGGACTTCCGAGTTTTATTCACTGCAACAGGTGATGCGGACATCGGGATTTGTGATACTATGGTTGACCGATATAATATAAGGTGTATACGTCATAAATCTAAACCACCGAAGGCGGTACAGTGTTGCGTGGCGCCAGAGTCAGCTGTGTATTATATTTCTATATCACGTGGAATACCGCAAGTGCCGGTTGTTGTAATATAGGAAACCCGGCCAGGACGGCCGTTTGGGTGAGCTGTAGTTGTGCTTTTGTCATTTGTCCTCCGGATATGATGAATCGACGCTCTTCCATCGCATGTTATGTGCATTCGATTCGAATATGCAGGTTGGAGGTAAAATAGTGTTCAAGTGCGTGGTTTGTTGATTGAGTTAGAGACATTTTTTAGTGCGCATCGAATGTTCGCTCTTCCGTTGCAGCAAAATAATAATAATAATATAACTACCTATCGTATTATATGTTATGTACTATATTATAATAGCATAACATAAAACATCTGTTTTTTCGTTTCATTTATTGGTGTTGGTTAATTTTAATTTTAAACTGACCAACATTAATATTTATCAAACATTAATACGGGTGTGCTTCTAGATTGATTGCTATTATAAGGGTGGTGCGTGGGCACTGGACAAAATAGTGAATAACCAATAATAAGTTTATTTTGCCCGAATTGTTTACTTAGCTTTAATTACAAAAATATAAATTATAATTGTATTTTTTCTCGTCTATTAAATAAACTATGAACAATGAAGAACCTATACTGCTGACACCATAGAAATGAAGTGGTTTTTTTTTATTTTCTCCTGAAATGTAGAAATTGTTTACTAGTTATACCTTTAGCCTGCACACAGTTCATAATTTCATATAATACAATACACCAGGGTGGCTAAACTGCGGCTTACGATTAAATGTAGGCTATTATATGTATTCTTACTGCCGCATACTATGAGTAAAACTACTTTGCCCTCCTCCTCAACTGGGAGATTAAAAGCCTGTTTACTCTAAACAGTTTTAGACGAAGATTTTTCAGTGAATTCTAAACAGATCAAATCGTATAGACATACTTATACAAATGTGTTTTATACAATATTATTAAATGCGGCGTGTATTCATGTAGGTATAATATATTATTATATATGCTTTTTTTTTTTACGGCACTTACATTACAAAATCTAGCTCATTATAGAGACACACTTATAATGAACGAAAAACAGCCATAAGTAGTTTTCGTCGTCACAGATGGTTTTGAAATTAAATGTTGATCGAATCGACGTTCTTTGTCTATACAATAGAAATATCGTTAAAACGTTTTTTTTTCCTATTACTTTTTTATTTTATATTATATTTTTTTGGCCGATATGAGTATATATATATATATATATATATTATAGAAATTAAAATAGTTAAACGAATTTTCTTTCACATCTATAATTTATTATTGAAAAAGTCCCGACGACGGATTTAAGAATAATATAAAGTTTAGTCGGTCGTTTTCAAAATGATTAAGTATTTACTAAATTAATATGTTATATATACGATTCCCAGTAAATACTACAATAGATCCGGATTTTTTTGTAAAGACCGCGTGCATTTTTCGTTTAAAACTTTTCAATTCTCTATTTATTTCCAATAAATATAGATTTATAATCAGTATAAGCCCTATTATCCTTGAATTTAATTTAAACTATTTTAGTTTATTATTTTGAGTTTAATGCGTATTATAGGTACCTACCTACTTAGTACTTATGATATACTATTGAGGTATTAGAAAAGTTTTACTGTACAACAGTTAACAATGCACCAACGTGGGTAAGCACCTATATACCTATTTCAATAATCAACATTACTGATTGTAATATTATACACACTTGATTTTATCAACAACTATTCGAGTCTAAAATGCCTACTCATGGGTAATGTAGTTGTAATATTGAAGTTATGCATGAATTCGTGTTAGACATATACACATATTAGACCCTTTAAAACGCTTTGTGAAACTATTGTAATATCGCGTTTAATATACTCCGCTAATTGCAGAGGTAAATTGTTGTAACCTGCTTATGTCGTACAAAGTTTCGACAACACAAACACATATTATTGCATTGTATATTCGTATGTACTTGACCTTTGCTGGTTATTCTATAATGTCTAATATTTCAATTAATAATAATATTGTAGTTCACAACACTCACACACACACACACACACATGAAATCTGTATCGGTGGCAATACGAATAATTGTCGAACTCGAATCTCGGCCGATGTATACAAACTAATAAATAAATTGCACTCGAATATTAAATGCGACGGAAACGACCACAAAACCGATGCTTCCCTATTAATATGTACTCTGTTCACGTGTGCGGTAACGGTGTGACTATACATGAGTCGTCCGAATATAGAAGGAACACCGTCGGCCGTTCGGTAGTTATCTAAACAACGAAAAAAAATCGTAGATTTAACCCACTCCACATGCTAAATTATCGCCCAGCGGCGACGGCGACGACTACAATGTCGTTAATACGACCCTTTTATGTGGGCTTAAACCGCGGCGCACAAAGATGTTTTTGGAATTGTTCGAGTTTTTTTTTTTTTCGTTGTCGTTGTACTAAACGACTGCTAGGCGGCGACTTGACTGGGAATTTTCTCATCGAACAGAAAAAAAGGGTTAAATGTGGTCTCTGACATTTGTGCACGCATGTTATGTACACACATGTTAAATGTATAAAATACATGTATATGTATGCACACGCAGTGCTCTCATATATATATCCGACAGTCGCCCGAGGGTTTCCGTTTTGAGCACTCTTAACGGCGGCGGAATCGTCTTCCGGACTTAAACAATAACAATAATACATATCGAATATTGTATTATGTGCATGTTAGGCATTAGGACGAGCAATAATAAAAGAAATAATAATAATAACAACAATAATATAATCGGTCGTCTTGACGTTTTGGGCCTACACAAATGATGGGCGCGGATGGACTATAATCGACCAGCCCCGAGCTGCACATCGCGCGCGTGTTCAATGTACACGCATTTCGGCTTCAATAAGGGACGAAACCGAACGATAGCCCTCGTGCCCCCCCCCCCCCCCCGCTCGGACTGGTTTTCTTTTTAAACGTCGCCACAGCCGCCACTCGTTAACCGCAAAAACGCACGCGGTTTCACCACAATCGTATAACATAATATACATATTTACATAAGAGCTGCAGAGCTCGTGTCGTGCCAGGAAGACATAATCTCGGGGCGCCCGTCGTCTGCTGCAGAACCTGAACAGGACTCGACCGGCGCAGGAGTGCGTATAATATAATATACCTCTGGCCGTGTGCGGTGGCTGTAGGTGTATTTATACGGAACGTGAGGCCATTAAAGAGAGATGTGTCCGAGAGATCTGAAAAACGTACGTAAAACGGTTTTCAAGTGCGGCGGATGTATGTGTGTGTGTGTGTGTGTGTGTGTGTGTGTGTGTTTATAGGAGAGGAGATGAAAATATATCGAAAGAGATGAGAGACGATTAAAAGGTGTAGGTACGTCGTGCCAGGTGCCGATCGTAATTATACACGGAAGGTGTTTGCGAGCGGCCTTGGTCCTTGGCTGCAGCAGCCGCAGCCGCCGCTATATATATATATATATTACCACCCGCGAGATGGTGTGTGTGTGTGTGTGTGTGTGTGAGTTCGTTTTGTCTTTCTTCTCTCAATCACCCTCCGACCACCTCCGGATTGATTGTGTCTCGTCAACTATTCGAGCCGGCCGAGTCGTCACGATTTCGACTGAATTACGCACGCCGATGATACGCTATTGGTTTTATATCTTATTACACCTAGGTGTATATTATTATTATATTATTATTATTATTATTATTAAGATCCTATTATACGAGAAATCGGATCCGTAGTAATAGACGTGTTTAGATGATCATAATATATTGGTATATAGTCTCCTAATCAATTCTAGACTAGGTCTATTCCGGCGGAGGAGAAGGGCATCTCCTAAATAAACTTGATATTTCTTTCATATCATAATATGCGCAGCCTATAACTACTTATTAACGGGTTGATACAAAAATGCAAGTCGCGTAATAAATCAAGGTAAGTGCATTGTGTGTTATGAAATAATATTTAGGCAAAACCTCTTTATCTAATATACCGATTCCTCTCCACGAAATGTATTTGAACTTAAAAAAATGCCTATACTTGCACCACGTTATACCTAGGTACCTAGTTTATGAGGTGATTTTATTAATGCGAGTTTTTCAAAGGCACATAAACAATCCGAGATTAATCCGTTGGTAAATTCTTAACGGAATTCACAATAAACTGAAACCGCCAACGGCTGACAATTTTCTTAGCACAAGAATAATAATAATGAAAACTCTGAGGTAGGATTTCATTGTTTATTGACATGAACTATTTTACTGTTGTTCGATTGGAATTTCTTAATTCTATTCATATTTTCATAACTTTATTGAAATAAGAAAATATATTATTTTCCCAGACGTGTCCGCCTGTCAATAAGCATATATTATAGTAAATAATAAAATGCCTATACATTAAGGCAGTATGCATCTAACGTATAATACAGATGAACCATTTCTGTATTGATAAGATTATAATATTCAGTTTAAAGTTTAAGTATGATTTTTGTCACCACGAATTATTCACGCATATCTAATGTAAAATAAATTTTGTGTATGAAAATATTTCCAATTAGTACTCGAATATTATAATAATATAATATTATAATACTATAATTTTTATCATTTAATAAAATAATATGCAACATAGTTGGGATATCTTGAAAGGGTACAAATATTATCCTAACGTTCATGTCGTAATGTTGACTTATAAAAATTAATTTTACTTATAAATAATGATTCATCCATAAAATAACTTAATGTTTAAAGTGATCATTGTGCATAAAAGGGTTCGACCTAATAATATTTTGTTCGATATACATTAATGTGACAAATTGAAAACATCAACCTAATCAAATAATTATGGTTTATAAACCACTATTCTAAATATACGCAGTTTAATATCGTTGCCCACGGACAATTATTTATTTTGTAATTATAATTACTCATACTAATAATAGATGATTATATTTTTCAACTTGTATATAATATTGTGCTGTTGATGTTGATCCGTATAATGTGATAGTTTGCATATTAGACAATTACCCACGTGTATTGAAATAATATTAATCAAACGATTTCAACTAATCAGATATATTTCATATGTCATAGTTGTCTACCATTGAAATGTGTTTTACATCAATAAACTGCAATTATTAGAAACTAGTTATTTTGAAATTATTGTGAATTGTACATAGGTAGACTTCTAATCTGTGACATATTTGTCCATAAGCATTAATTAAAAATTATTGAAAATAGTATTTTGGCAAACAGTTTGCTAGCTAGAATTTGGATTGAAACTTGGGATAAAGGTACAAAACAAAAAAAAACAAACAATTGCTATATACTATATATATATATTGGTTATGAGATGTTCAAGCACACTTCTGAACTCCTGGAAAAATGTGAATAGGTTGAGGACCAATAGTACTGGAGTACTTATATATTGATACAATCGTTTAATATAGAGGAGTCCATTCGATCTAAATCCATCATCGCAGAGGTGTTGACAATACTATTCGATTGTTTATGTAACATAATGTATACGATAACTACAGATTATACAGTTACGAATACAGTTGTGATAATCATTTTAAAGAATATTTTTATACATACAACAAATATGTATACATGCATTTTATGAATAAAAAATAATTTTATTTTTTAGTGTCATCCCAACGTCTAATCAATATTTTATTAAAAAGCTTTCTATGTACTAGCACAAACCATGCGTTACCTGCAGTAACTTGAGTAAATACAATGGTTTTTCGACAAAAGGTTTTGTTGGCTCATAGCATATTATTATAGATTATAACGAATATTCAAGCCTCCAAATTAAGAGTGGATTGACCCTTTGGGTCTTTTTGGCACACCAGAGACCTATTATATGCACGAAACCCCTCGTGGGCACAAGACGCAATGAATTATTATCGTGAACTCGTTTCGATAAAAAAAAAATATATATAATAATAATATATGTACATAAATAAATAAATAAAACACATATATACACGCACACATCAATAGTGTTTGGTAAACAAAAGGGGATTTTTGTATTGATTGGTATGTGTATATATATAATACACGTTTATCGTCCGAGTGAAAATAAAAAATAATGAAAAGATTGATGAGGACGGTGTAGAAAGAAAATAAAAAACCAATGAAGAAGTTTTTTTTTAAGTGTACAAATATTAATCACGAAACAAACAAATTACAAAACATGAGTGCCGAGTGTGTGAAGTCGGAAGACTGACAACGGGAGAAATAATAGTAATAATAATAATAATAAAAAAAAAACACTGACCGTTTATACAATAAGAGAATAATAATATTAAAAAAAAATGTACACACATACATATATATATATATATATTATGTATATATATATTACACAGGTTTTAATGGCAAGTACAAACGGTAGACGTTAATCAAAAATTATATCGCAAAAGCGACTTGAAAAACCCCTCCTCAAGTTTGATGAAAAAATATTTTTTTCAAGAACACACACAAACGGGTCTAAATAGGTTTTTTTTCGTTTTCTACAAGAAAGCTCATAACAAGAAACGTCGTACAACAATGAAGTGTGTACCCGCACAGTTTGACGCGACACAAATGTATATAAAACGAATATGTATACATTTTATAAAGAGATCAATTTCAAAAATGTAGATATTTTGCCTAAACTGATTTAAAGTGAATTACTTGATAATCATTGGTCAATAATTATGGTTCACGGTGTACCTTATAAGTTATAACATATGGACTGCTTAAATTGTACATATTATAATGCCTTGTAATGATGAACACTTGTGCTATGTCCATTTTTTTTTTTAATATCCTGATATTGATATCTAAGAGGAGTGATGTGATTTTACAATGATGTATGTTTTTTATTTAGTTTTTATTTTTGTGTCTGTCATCACGGTTTGGGACAATAAAAGTGCTTCGATTTTTTTCAATAGCAATTTATAGAAATATTTTGACTCTAGTTGAACTGTTTATAGGCATATTAAATGTTCGATTATTATTTATTTTTTAAACTAATGTCGAAAAAAAATTATAAAAATTATAAATATTTTATTTTCAGATGAAAATTCGTACAAACATTTCAATTTTGAATACATTTCATATACAATTCAAATATAAGGTAGTTGCTTTTAATTAGCTTTCCATTGGCCATGGCTTGAGCATGGTCAATAGGGCCCATTTTTTTGTTAAAATAAATAAAAATAAAAATACACCCTTAAGTCCTGATTCGTAAAAAAAGAAACAATATTTTGTTTTTGTGGAAAACGTTTTTTTATTCAATAAATAGAAAGTGTTTTAAAAAAAATGTATAAATACAATTAATATTATGCATTTTTAATGCAAATGCAAATATATAAAAACAATTTTTGAACATTTTAAGCCGAAAATAATTAAAATAATAAGTCTAAAGACTTTAAACAATTTAGAACAAATTTAGAATAAAAAACTTGGCTCAAAGTGGCCCAACAATTTTGAAGATTATCAAATGTATGATTAATGTATTAAATTTATAATAAATGTATGCATTTAGAATGCAAATAATCTAAAAAATTTTTTGAACATCTTTTGCCGAAAATAATAAGTCAACTGACTTTAATGAATTTAGAAAAAATTTAGAACAAAAATCGTTATACAAAAAATATGGCTCAAAGTGGCCTAACAATTTTGAAGATTATCAAATGTATGATTAATGTATTAAATTACATTGAATATAATAAATGTTATGCATTTTTAATGTGAATGCACATAATTTTAAACATTTATAGCGGAAAATAATGAGTCAACTGACTTTAAAGAATTTAGAGAAAATTTAGAACAAAAATCGTTGTACAAAATATATGGCTCAAAGTGGCCTAACAACTTTAAATAATGAAAAATATAGAAAAATAATATAAGTATATGAGGAAATAATAAAAAAAGAAAACTGAGGGGAAACTGTGTATCTCACTGTCCTCGGCAACAACCGCACAGTAGCACGCTCTTGACGCCTTTCCAGACGGCGGCGAAAATGCGCCTCGGCCTACTGCGCGAACGATACTTCGTCACTGGGGTGGTCACCGGATCCTTTTGGCTGTCCAGCTCCATGTCTTCCCTCTCCTCTGGTTTCCCCTCAGCCGGCACGTCTTCCTTTTGGACCTCGACGGCAGTCAGTTCTGCTCCCTGCTCATTGTTCACATCAGACGTCTCGGAGGGTGGCAGTACTGGTTCGGTGTCGTCCCCACCGTCCAGCATGCCACACACTGCGTCGACCATCTCGTTTACAATGACGGCAATCATCGCGTCTTCTTCGTCTACATTCTCGGGTTTTTGAATAATTGATTTCTCTTCGAGTGGAAGAACATCTTCGCCTTCGATCGGCATCATCCAGTTGTCTACGAAACTAAGAACATTAGATTCCAGTGTTGCATTGATAATCTCTTGAGTAGTAGCCATTTTTTTCACAATAGGTGTGGTTTGGTCAAACTCTAAAATATGACAAGTGAGCTCGAGCCGCAATTTTAAAGTTTATTCGAAAAATTCAAACATCTCCCTGACGACGCGTAAACAACAACATTTATTACAAGCCAGCGAGTACGGTCATCATAAATAGAACAACCACGGATAGGATTTCGAGCTTCTTTGTTTTTCCAAAAACCATTATTATTGATATAATATACGCGTAGTTATAATATATTTTTATTTTAATTTTAATATAGTGGTTGTACCAACTGGTAAAGTTATATCTTACAATAGTGAGAGCAGGTAATGTAGAATTCATAGAAAAATTAGAAAAAAAATTTATAAAATTAATTAAATTAAAAATTAAAAAATGTATAATATATTATACTATAGTATTTTAACGAGTATTTGTATGTCAATTCTTACTATACTGTAATATTCGTCTTCTATTTTTCTAAAAAAATCTAGTTTTTTTAATTTACAAATATTACAATTTTATAGAAATATGTATGAATATGTATGATATATTTTGATTATAAATGGTAAAAACTGTACAACTTTGTATTGCATTAGTCGAATACTACAAAGGTAATGACTAAGGAGTAGGGCTCGGATTTATATACATTTGCATGTTTTGTTTGAATAGTCAAAAAAGTAGCTAGATAAGCTACAAATTTGAATCTTGAGCTAATGTGTTGGTATGAAAAATTAAATGTTGCATATTTTTGAATATTTGGACCATTTTAAATTTGTATGCACATTTTAGCATCTTTCTAAAATATAATGCATATTTACGAAAAAAAAATAGTATTAAGTTATTAATGATAATACTTAAGGCCATATCCTACGTAAATCTCGCGAATGTGAAGTTTATATCGATTTAAGGATATATTTGCTGAAAACCGGCGTGCATTTTTATTTTAAAATTTACCAAAGTCTTTAGTAGTCAACTGTATCTCTTCAGGTAATTAAGAAATTTTATAAAAATATACTACATTTATTTTAATTGATTTTCGTTCATGAATTTTTATTTAGATGAGTGAATGTTCAAAATGCAACATACATTGTACAAAATGCAGTTAAATTATTTCAACTTGGCATTTAATACATTTTTTTGTTCCTTATTAATTTTTTTAATGAATTATATAAATTTTGAAAATAAATACATTTAATTAACATGCATTTTTGTTTACCTATTTTTGCATATTTTAAGTGCATATTGTAATGAAAATCAGACATCAGTGCATAAATGCATGCATATTATTTCTTACATTTTTAGGTGCATGTGATTCCGGACCCTATACTAATGAGTAATAACTAATAATTAATATAGATTAATAATCTAAAAATGTATGTTTCTTTGTTTGTTTTTCTTTTGTATTATGCTTAAAAACTAATGGACAGTTTTCAATAAAATGTACATCAATAGATCTCTTGAAACTCTTGTAATGATGAACACTTGTGCTATGTCCATTTTTTTTTTAATATCCTGATATTGGTATCTATGAATTTGTCATCGAAAGCAGAATCGATTGCACACTAGTGTCATGTCCACATATATAGATGCTCAAAATGCAGTTCTATTTCAAGAGCACGAATCGTCTGTGTCACATATTTTGTGCGCTTGAAGAAGAAATATCAGCGAAAAAACTTATTTTTGCGTTCACCAAAAAGTGGGTGTAGCACTTGTTTCTCGATAACACCATTAACACCAATAGTGTACTGATTGGTCATAGACATACCGATAGTATATTTGCAATATTTGCATACTCCATTTCAAACGTTTCTTATTAATAGTATTCTAACATTAATTTGTATAGTATCGTAGAGTTTCGGATCTCAGCGAAGCGAACACTATATACGTAGCACGTGGCTATAATAACTCGTTCGCCGGGCACGGCATTGAAATCGTCTGCGAAAAAAATCTGCGACTACACGCACCACTTTTCTTAATAGAATTAACGGATAGGTCATAATATTAAATTGGTCGACGAAGGAACGCGAGTGTGTAGTGTAATGATATGGCAGCTAAAAATGGAAACAAACAAAAGAGAATAAATTAATAATTTAGATTTTTCGATCGCGCAACCGAAACGATACATTTTTCTACTCAAACTATATAATAATGTATAATATAATATATTATTATGTCTTATTAACGACCTGCGTCGATGGTATTAATCGCGATACTCGATTTTTTGGTTTTCGATGGTTTTTTTTTCTTTATTATATATACTATGTATATTCTGAGACTGTGCATTAGAAATAATTTAGAATACACGAAACGTCGTTTAGGGGCTTGCGCAGACGAGTAAATCGTCGTAAATCAATTTTCGATGTTTGGTTTTTAATTTAACGCGTTAAGAGAACCGATTATAAATCTTCTAGTATACATACATAGGTACTCTAACTGGGCTACAACAATGATTTATGGCGTAGCGCGTGGTATAAACTCGATGATAAAAAATAAAATAAAAAAACAAACCGAACAGCTCTGAAACGCGATATAGGATGTAATATAATAAAATTATATAATATTATTTCTTTAAAATATTTTTATAACAACGACGTAGCGGTGTTCACGCTGTACACACACACACACACACACACACACACAAATATAATATATTATTTATATTACCTTGCCTAATAATAATCAAAAGCGATCGCTACATAATTATTGCCATGATATACTGTTCGTCTGCAAGACGCCAAGCGTTTGTGTTATATAATAATATAATTATTAATAATTATAATATTTAGTCGTGTGTAATGACACAAATAATATTACGTTCCGTTAAAAGCTGCGTCTGCAATCTATACCTATATTGTAATTAATTACTGATGAGACATTTTTTATTGTACCGTAGTAAAATATAAATTTTTAACAGAAGTCGCAAAATAAAAACAATTATATTGGTAATTGGTCGAGAAACAGCATACCAGAGTCAAGTGTAGTAAATGATCGACGTGGTCAATCCCCGTCTGCATATATTCGGCGCATACACAAATTTACCGGCTGTCACTAGGTCACCCTGCGTAAATAATTAAATAAATAAATAAATAATAATTAATACGCACCCTAAGACCCGACAACTCTTGGGCAACGGCTCAAAGCGCAACAGCCCGCGCCAGCGACGCTTTACCGTCACACCCACAAGCATCACCAAAGAGTTGGTTTCGTGGGTATAGTCGACTTGCACTTATTTTAGTCGAACTGCACTTAGGTTTAAAAAAGGTAATGGTCGAACTGCACTTGAGCTCGAAAAAAGGTATTCCAATAAAAATATGATACATTTGAAGGGGTTAAACGTTTAGAAAACACTCATTTTCCTTTCCACTTACAGGCTTAGGACTGACAATATGTTAATATAATATAATAATTTATAAACATAATATATTGAATCATCAAATATTATTATTGTCATTATTCTAACTTTTTTTCAAAATAAATTTCGATCAATTTTTGTGATAATAATATATACTTATTATTATTTTTTATTCTTTATTTATTCTTTTTTAAATCGTCCAATATTATGAATTTTTTTAAAATTTTAAAATTTTTTGTGGTTATAACTAATAACAAACTGCATTCAAAAACTCTAACCTGGTAATACGCTTATGAGCATTCAAGTTAATATATTCTTCAATATCATTAATTTTTTTCTGGTACCATACAGTTGATGAACTTGTGTCAGTATTCCGCATTAAAATATAAGTATATGCTTGTAATTGTGTTACAACATCAATTAATACAAATACATAAAAGTCCATCGTTAGAAATATAATTATCAACTAAATAGTGACTAAATTATTGAACAGTGTCGTTTTCTGGGATAGTCGACACAAAATCATTTGCATAAAATTTTTATATCAGCAGGTATTTTCGGATCAACATACCTACGCCCACTACAGTATATAATTTCAAGTAAGTACATATATGACATGCATTTATGTAGGTTTATACCATATAATATGATACGTACCTACGATGTACATATATCTTCATATATCTGTAAAATAAAGTGACTTTTTGATGTTCAGGATGATCTGGTAAATTACTTTCACGATTTACTTGAGGTTTTTCTTTATCACAATGCACGGCGTTTGGCAATTGTAGGGTATCTCACACACGAATTTTGTTTTTCCCACAAAAATCGAATAATTTTTTTTGGTATAAGACTTTCCATTGGTTGCATGATGAACGAAATTCCGAAATCGATGAAATCGAAAAACCTATTGTGCCTATAATGCGATTCAGAGGTGGGTACCCATATAATGATATACACACACACACACACACACACACACACATACATATACACACACACACACACACACATACACATACATGTATTATATATAATATGATATTCTTATAACGTAATTATGAAATATTTAAACTGCTATTAACATAATATTTGAATATTTTACGACGCGGGGGAATGAGAAAAACGGGTTTCGCTTTGGGTTAGCATATATTACTATCAGTGTATACACATTATTATGTTTATATTATGTATATATTGTATATTAGAGGTATACGTTATCATCATATATGATTATATTATATACGTACTCGCATGCAGATGGTGTAATGACATCGAGTCTTATTAGACCCTCGACGTCGTCCGCAGACCGCTAGCCAGACAGATCGCCGATGTCATTTACTCGTTTCTTTGTTGAAAATAATAAAACGTATAAAAACTGATATTTTTTTATTTCTACTTCTTCACAATAATAATAATAATAATAATACGATCTCGTGTATGCGCACACGGTGGCGGTGGCGGCGGCGCGGCGGTTGTACCACACACGTACTTGCGACTATATATACGTACGTGTATACCTGGACCATGGTAAGCCGTAGCTGGTGGTATTATAATAATATTATATCATGTTCCTTGTGACATTGTAGTAGACGACGAAATGACAATATTCTAACGACGTCTGCGGGCATGCGTGACCGCCGAGGACTGGATGGCACTGCTGCACCGGGTCGGAATTCTGCAGGGTCGTCCGGACCAAATGAGATCTCGACGTCAGCGAGAATAATAATTATTATTGAAAAAAAATATCGTGCCGATGAATCCAATAATAATATACGTAACATTATAAACGAGAGAACTGCAAGAAGACTTTTTTTTTTCGTGAGAAGTGCACTGCATGTAGGCACTAGGCACATATATATTCAAACGACGGCGTGCAACAATAACAACAACAACAAGGTGCACACATACATCGCAGCACACGCGTGCACCGGCGCAAACCCATTTCTATGAATAATTTGTTTCCTTTTTTTTTTAATTCAAAGCAGTCGGACACTGCACTCACGCCGGCCTGCAGGTCGATTATTATGATGATTATTCGGCGAAACAATTACCGACGTACATACTAGTTTCCGGAACGCCTTTTTTCGGTAACCCGACCGAAATCCGGTAATTTCATAATTTCGACTTGTGCTGGGCGGCGGGGAAAAAAATATAATACCGCTGGAAATTAGATAATTGCCGTCGCCCCGCGACGCGTGACGCGAGATCACATGGTGGTACACACAAACACACTCGTAAAATATACTTTTCCGTGTGCGCGTACATACGATATATAGATAGGTACTTACGTAATGGTGTAGAGCATGTAAAGGTGGCTGGTAGATCATATTAGGTATTATTATTATATGTAAATCTGAAAAGACGAAACAAATATCACACAGCGATAAAAATGTGCGGAAAAATAAACAATGGAGAGAATTTAGGTCATAAGGTCTTGGAGAAAACGAAAAAAAATTCCTCGCCAAACAGCCGGCGGCGGGTTGTTTCGATCTTGGCGCACTCGCAATGCAATACGTACATGTGTGCAGATAGGATTTTCTCGCCGATAGGAGGTACCTCCACGAGGAGCATACGAATCGACTGTGCGAGATTGTCGACCCACAACCAATTTTTGCTCCATAACGATAATATTACGTTTTCCCTAGAACAATGAAACGGCGATAGCATTTTGCAAATTCAAATGATAACAACGATTACAACGTCATATTTCGACATATCAATAAAAGTCTATTCGTGCGCGTTCGAAAACCCAACGGCGGCGTCTGCACGCTATTTCAATAATGCGTGCGTATGCGATTATTATTTTATAACTGATTTAGCAGTAATAATGATGTCACGATGATCTCACGCCAGCCAAATATTTATAATAGTGCATACTATACGGTACGTGCAGGCCAGAGCAACCGACGTAAACGCGTAATACTCTTATTATAGGCAACCCGTTCACTGTGATATGGTTTGTTCAAAAATGGAATTTGATTGCAAATATTGTGCAGCATAGTGTGATGGTAATAATATGGCATAGTTTGAGCGGTACAGCTGCACGGGCACACATTTTACACATAATAAGTGTATATAATATAATATATTAATAAACGTACATTATTTACGAGTAAATGATTGTATTGCTTTATATTATCTATAGGTATTTCTTCCCAATACCGCGAGTGTATAATATTATTATTTTATAGTGTCCGTGTGACGCTCGTGTGTGGCCCTTATTATTGTCTTACATATATATATATATATATATATATAAACCTAATAGCGTGCGTGCGTTTGTGTGTGCGCGCGCGCGTTGCCGACATTTGATATTATTATAATAATATTATCGCCGCCTCGTGATATTAAATAATATATAATATCATGTATATATATATTTAATATTATATTAATATATTATATACGTACGCTTCACAGCCCACGCCGCATACACGTATATTATATTATTATTATGTATACCGCGAGTTAAGTCTATATATATATATATACATACATATATGTGTACAATTTATACATAATATTATCATAATATATTGTGTAATGTGCGCTCTGCACTATATCACGTTCGCACGCCATCGCGGAAATCGTTTGCCGAAATCGAAATGGAAACCGTAGTATTGTTATTATCATCGCCGTCGCCGTGCGCGACACAGTAAAATATAAATTATGTTCACCCCGAAACGGCCGAGAGGGGAATGAGAGAGAGGATTGACCCGAGCGATGCTGCTGCTGCGGTAGATCGCGGAGGCGTCTCCGCCGGTAGTCGGACGTTCCGTTCTTTATACGCATACACCTGTATTATACAGTCATAATATATGGGCATGCACATACAGCTGGTGGCGCACACGGGAGTCACTCGTCGATATGATGACGACGACGGCGGAGATGATGATAACAATAATGTAAACGTAATGTCATATTAAACATATTGTACTTACCTCGACCTGACCTACGCGTGTATACACTATCGTCGACCAAAGTTCCATATGCGTCGCCATCGATAAGTGAGCGTATAATAATAATAATAATAATAATAATATAATAAAGGATACAACAACGCTGCAGGATCGTATACTTCGCGACCCACCCACGGGGTGTATATTAACGTGATGTGACACATTATATTATATTATTACAGTATTATTTATTGTTATTATTATTACTATCGATCCCGCAGTTTTGCAATTTTTTTTTCGTCACAAAATCTAAACATTTGCATCCGCGATTACAATATAACACGAGTAATATGTACGCATACCTCAAGTTTTTTTTATCATCACTCAAGTCGAATCATATAATATATAGGTAGTATAATACACACCGCAATTATATTATCATTTATTAATCGATACGAAATTGAACGATTATTTATCACTCACAATGTGCACGTGTAGTGTTGTAAAATATAGTGTCATTTTTTATGCATTTTTTAAGGGTGCCCATTACATGGACGTTAGTGGATATAGGTACGCTTACACGGTGAATTGTTACCTCAAATCATTGTATTATTATTGAGTATTATATAATATCGCATATTATTCCAATATTCGCGTTTGAAATCGCCGCGTATCTGTACTTATAAAACAACCGTAATGTTGCCGCATATATATGTTTACCTTTATGAATGAAGTAAAGTTACACTATAAAATCGATCGTTCCTACCTATTCCGTTTCATTAATACAATTTCTGTGATTAAAATCAATGACCGGGAATATTCTCTGGTCCTAGTACAAGTTTTTGTGCAAACATTTCTATTGAGTATAATACGCTTTTTTATTCTGTTTTGTTTTTTTTTTTTTAGGATTCTATAGTGTAAACTACGATACCTCAACAATTGTATAGATATCCATGGGATAATTGGAATAATACACTTTTACAGGGAAATTTTTTTTTGTCTTGAAACGTACGAAGTGACACTACGTGTATTATAATATGTATTGTTCGGAATTTGTTCCTCCTGAGACTATATTATTATCTAACCATTTCTTCTTCGTCTACCTTCTTCTGCTTTAGATTATTAAAACAGACCGTTGAGATCTTTTGCCGCTCTCCTTTATATTTTTTGTTCATACTACCATCTGAAAAAATATATTATATTATGTAACTTTTATTATGAGATTATGAATATATATACATTTTCACAAGCAAATTAAAACGAAAAAATACTTTTAATTGGAAACTACTGTATTTAATCTCGTATTATCTATTGTACATAATGAAGCAGTATATTTTTGTGAAAAGTTTGATGCATCAAATATTGAACATAATAAAGTTTGTTATTTATGAGTATTTAAAGTTCATACAAGAGCGAAGGAAATTGTCCTCGAGGAAACAACTTTTATACTTTCTGAACTTTGTACTACAAATTGATTATTTTTTTTGCAAAAATGTAGTGTTGAAACTAACAAATATTTTGAATTAATTTATTTTTTTTAATGACATACAAGATGGCATACAAAATAAATGTCCGGAGATTTTTAATTTATATTTTACGCGTCATTTAACGGTATCGAAATTATTTAACATCAAAAAATTATGAACTCAAAATATTCCATCTATAGATATCAGCTGGCGTGATAAAATATAAACGAATGGCAATTTATCAACGTTTTGCAGATAGTCGACCAGAGGGTGTAAATAATGTTTTACTGTTTAAGTCAGAAGTTCAAAAGCCAATATTGTTTTAAGCATAAAAATATACCAATAACAAATCGCATATTTTACAAGACTCCGAAAACTTTGTCGGCGGGCATAGAAAACTTAATATACCGTTAAATCAATTTACAATTCATTAGACATGTCTTTAAAACGTGAATAACGACATTAAATTCCCTTGAACTTATAACTATTATATTTTGTCGACGATGCATATTTTTATAATCCCAAAATGGAAGTGATTCTATATAAAAAAAAAATACACTTAAAATGATTTGTTATAGTTCTCTATAAATTCTATACTTTAATATCGTCGTATATTATCTAAATCGGATAGAAAATTACTATAATATATGGTCCGGGCTTTAACCAAAATCTTGTTTAACGCTTTTCCCTATGGAATTTTTTTCTGTTTTTTTTTCGCTTTCATTTAGAAAATGGAAAGTACTGCAACGTCTAACCGGACGCTTTTTCGTAAATTAAAAAAAAAAGAACCTAGTTTTATTTTACTTTGGATAGAATTTTTCAGCAATTTAGTTGATTGATCCGCGCATTGACGGATGACCTTAAAATGTTATAAACGAAGTTGATAAAGAAAATACAATATTATTAAGTCGTTTATAGAAAATTCAATTAATATTATGACATTTCAAACGAAAACCAAAGTATGTAATATTATAAAAGTCAGTTTAAGTATGAGGATAAATATAAATCGTTGATAAACAGTCTAATAATACACGTTTGATTGATTACTGATGGAATATTTAAAACAAATTACTATAAACTTTTGGGGGACATCTGAGCGAAATGTTTTTAATGATTTCGAATATACCCACGAACTAAAAAAAAACCTTTATACCTATAATAAATCAATAAATTACAGTTTAATATGATGTACTGAATTATTGTTAAGTAGAAAATATGGTTTAAACGAACAAACAGCCTAAAGGAAAATAGAATGTTACATGCGATTTTGTTCAAAAACATGCCTATTTTATTTTATTATTAATTTATTATACACCTGTTACGCAATATTTTACATAATTCATTAGATGTTTTGTTTTGTGTACGGAAACTTAGGTACCTTTATACATAATATTATAACAGGAAACTTTTTCATATTAGAGGTCAAGTGAGAGTACGACGTATGTTTTTCAAAAATACTTCAACTTTGCTAATGTATAGTAAATTACTTTTTAATGTCAATGTTAGTATATGTATCAATAATAGTATTATTGACACTGAGACGATTTCGTAATAATGAAGGCGTTTGGATCGATACTAAAGTATTGTTTATGTATAGATTGCCACAAGATAGACGGATAGCTATTTAATTTAGGTATAGAATTACTGTAAAAAAATTAAAATATAATAATAGATATTGTTGTCTGCAGCAGTTTTCAGTAATTTTGCAGTGGGTTTTTGTGATGCATAAAATTTTTGAAATTTTGTAGCAGTAAGGTTCAAGAGCAACAATCATAAGTTATAACAAATTATTGTTAGATAAATTTTCTTTTCAACAACATTAAAACGGAATAGTTTTTTTTTAAATACATTGCATTGAAAAAATATTATATTTTATTAATTTGTATTTATAATAGAGCTGTTAATTCAGCTGTAAATAAACATTGCACATTCATATTTGAAAATAATAACAAGCTGATATTGACCATTATTTGATACGTTTTCCGTGTGATAGAATGATGAAATAATAAATCTGAGAAACTATAATAGGTTTATGTATTTCTAAAAATTCAAAAACCATCCATGTTTTTCGTGTTGCTACAAACAATTTTTTCATATTTTTTCTTTAAGACATAGTTATTTTTAATTATTTTATTGTTTTGTGAGAAAATACTTGTGAAAAAAATTAAATCATTAAAAACAACTTTTATTTTGTATTACATTTGTATAGTGTAGATGTTTATCAACGATTTAGGTGTCTACTTATTCGGATTTTAAAATGTGAAGATCACATAGGTACCTTTTATGTAGGCTGTAATGAAATCATTTTAATGGTATTTCAGGTATTGTGATTGTTGTTTCATAAAATTTCACCATTTCAACATCTGCACGACTAAAGCCAATCGAAGTTGTAAACAACACCTAAGTTATGGACTTCCAATACCTGGCATAATATTATAATAGGTTTGATTCAAAGTGTATAAGTTATGATAATATAGAAAAATATGTAAGTATATAAAAAAAAAAAAAAAAAATGAAAAACGATTTAGACATTTAACTGCGAGTGGGTGACGTGTTATACACCTAT
The DNA here is from genome assembly GCF_001856785.1 of Myzus persicae. Taxonomy (NCBI): domain Eukaryota; kingdom Metazoa; phylum Arthropoda; class Insecta; order Hemiptera; family Aphididae; genus Myzus; species Myzus persicae. The sequence goes on along the minus strand of NW_019104100.1, from coordinate 302,857 downwards.
TATAATATACGCGCTTAGCGTATAAAATGAAATAAATATAAAAACGAAATGTTAACCGTCGTCCTTATGTATATTATGTGTATGGTGTTTTAATTAACAGCTGTCCGCCGCATTAGGACGGTTCTATACTACGGTACATAATAATAATATTATCTTCTCGGGATAAAATAAAATAAACGTATAAGTAGGTGGCATCGATATGGTAGTAAGACAGGACGTGTAGCGTAGTGGCACAGTGTAATATAATAATATAATAAAGTAAAACTTCATTCAAAATATGTTATAATAATAATAATAATAATAATAATAATAATATACGAGTCGTCATCAGTGGCGTAATTTTAATTTTATTTTTAATACGCGAATTCTCACGACGGCCGGTTTTCGAATTTCAGCACGCCCACGTGAGAATATTACGGTAAAATCTATTAAGCAGCGATTATTATTTGTTTTAATATACGTACATTCATCGATGCAGATGACACGCCTACGAATATCTGAAATAAACGATGCGCTTCGGCTGTATGTAAGCGATGAGAGCGATTGGTATGATGTTTCGAGAAAAATCAAAAACTTTGAGACTCCGGCCACAAAACCAGATCGGATCAAGACGACGACATAATCTTACAGCCGGTGATCGAAAGAATTGGTCTTTGGATATACCATCTCCGAGATAGTTATATATACTTATCACGGTACCGAGGATGGTAATATTTTTTTTTTTTTACCAGGCAATAACTGTGTCCGCGACATCTTTGGCCATAGACGTTTTATATTTCGTTGCAAACTGCATATTTACAAATTAAATATCAATATTGCTTAATTGATGACGATAACAAATAATGAAAAATGTAAATATTAAGTGTTGGATACGATTTGCAATTTATTTAGAAAATGGGTTTATCTGACGAAGGAATTGGACTATAGCTTGGAGGAGTATTGTGGGGCCCGGGATCGAGTATTTCTGTTTTAGGCGATTGGATATTTGGAACATAATTGGTCCAACGGTTTAATTACGAACGTCACAACGCAGACATGTCATACCTGCTGTTGTGTTTAGTAGACGTCTATATAACTGCTTACAGTATATTATAACTACAGTGGACAAGTGCGTCGGTACACCTGTTGTCGAGCAACAGTTATATTGTGTCTTATATAAGACATCGGGACTCGACTCGCGACGGCGCGTGAAAAAAATCTTGTCTAATATATAAATATAACGAAACACGCTTATATATATATATATATATAGAGGGCATTAAAGCGATAATGAGATTGTTCTCTCGAAACGGCCGACGAGGTACAATAATAATTGTATACGTTAATGTATATTATAATGTATTATACACCGCCGCCGTCGTATAATAATACACTGCGACTTACACGTTGTATACATATTATGCATATTATTATAATAGTGCAGAGCACGCGGCGGCGGTACACACAACTTTTTGCTCGGCACATTATAATATTATGTAACCTCCTCGCCCCGACCGACCAGAAAACGAGGCGAATGATAAATATTGATCGGAACCTTTTAACATACACACACACACACACACACACACACCTACGAATATACCTTTACGGATATCTTGCAATGTAGTTATATGCAAATGCGATTCCGTCCCGCAAGACGAGAGCGGTCTTAAGTGGAGGAAATGTCTGGAAATGCAATACTCGACGTCATTTTTTCTCCCGCCGAGGCCGCGCAATCAGTTGCCGTCATGTCCCGGCGGGCGCGCCGCAAAGTCTCCTCGGCGAAGAATCGACGCGATAAACTTACGACTTGTCGCGGGAGATTCATTGCTCCGGTCTTGGCGCCGCGTGCAGACGCGCTCACCCGCTGGTCGGGCTGCAGCGGCACTCGGTGACAAATACTCGAGCCCACCCGAGCCCACCCGCGTCCTCCGCCCTGCACTGCTCTCGCCAGCGCACAGCCGATAATTTATCCCCGACCCTTATGAGCGCCAACCATGTGTGCGTGCGCGCCGCGCCTTGTGTTTCGGTCAGGAAATACATTTCTCTCTTTCGTCTCTCTCTCCGCACTCTCTTTTTTCACGACGTCTCCCTCTCGCTCTCGCTCGAGTCATGTCGTACACACACGCGCGCATATACGTGGTATCACTCCTCCCCCCCTCCCCACTTGTCCGACATCGATCCCCATACACGGACTATACACCGACTATACACGGACCCGGGGGACGTGTCCCCGGGCCGGAAAAACGCGATCCGCGTTCGCAATCCAAAACCGTGTTTTCTCGACGTTTTTCAGTTTTCTATGTATTTCCATACAATATATATTTACACGTCACTGGAGTGCGCGTATGTACGATTGATGTACGGCGATATTCTTTGCCAGTTTTTTTTCCCCCGTCGTCTTATATTATATTCTAAACGAGTTACGTTTTTTCGCAAGCTCCAAATGGATATACACACACGCATATATATATATATATATACTTTTGCAGTTTTGCGTATTTATATACACACTTAAATCCGTATTACATTCCTTACTCGTAAACAGCGCACACACGCGCATACTTTTATGCATAATATGTGTGTTTGTATTTTTGTAAATTGTCTCGGCGCGCTTTATACACAAGTACGTATAGTATATATGCACTTCTTCTTCTGTACCATATATATATATATATATCAGCTAATCTTCGCCATCACTACGCTTGCTGTATATAGTATGCTCTCGGAAAAATATAACAGTTTTTTTTTTTTGTTTCGAGTTGCGACCCTTATCCGACTCTCTCTCTCTCTCTCTCTCTCGAAATAAGTTATAAAAATATCGAGATACCGCGTTAGTAGACGATGCGTCGCGTGATAATTACACTATATATATTATATTTGTCATGCGATTATAAATGTCGCACGGACGGACACGCACGTCTTATAATACAAGAGTAACCCTCACTCGATCGAGGTATATATACGCCCTGTGTGTATTGTAGTATCGGTGGCAATAAACACTGCAGTAACAGTGGATCGATTATTGGATTTCGTTTTTCGACAGCCCGTGCGGCGGCGGCGGCGTTTTAAAGTCACAACAAGATACGATATATCGCGAGCCACAGAACGCGCGTACCTACATAGTATACTATATTGTATACCGACGAGGGTGCACGCGTAATTATTAGTTGGCCTACGGACATTTATTGAATTACGAATACCTCGTAAACGAGGGGATGTTCCGGGCACCCCGTGTATACACACCGCGATGATTGCAATAAGGCAGCTCCGGGGAAACAATATTAGCATTTCTTTCAACCCCCCGTAGAATCGAAAGTCCGTAATGTATATACACACGGTACATATACATATATATGTATACCGATGAGGTACCCACTGCAGTGTACTAATATAACGTGTATACACACGCCCCCGAGTTTATTTTTACGACAGTCTTCCGGGGTCTTTTCGTGTACGTACGATCGGGTAGTTGTATATTTTAAACGAGAGCTTTTATGCGATCCTGTAGTACGCGTACGTCGTGTACAATAACAAACGACTGTAATTATATTATTATCAACTGACCGGACGAATTGTACTCGCGTCTCCTCCTCCGGGTCGGCGGCGGCAGCTGCACAATATAACGCGACGTCGGGCATGAATAGTAACGGCGGCGGGGTCCAATTAAATTAAGAATTGGATGTCATTCGGTCCGAAGACAAAGACTGTCCGAAGAGTAAAAAACGACGACCGCCGGCGCTTAATTTACGATTCCTTGCAACGTACGTCTGACAAGTACAATATGTACACACGCATACACACACACACACATACCATATATACATTACACGCGAATTAATGTAGAACGAATACAATACGCGACGTAATAGTGGGTACAGGATATAGGACACATTTCCAGTATAGTTACGATCAATTTTTTCTATGCGCATCCGAACACTATATGAGCGAATGACGTCGGGGACCCACGCAACATGAACACGTTTTTTATTTTACAGCTCATTAATTCTTTTTTTCTTAGCTCTACTACTCGTCGCCCCTCGCTCGTTCACTAATGGAGTTCACATTTAAAAAAAATGCGCGCTGATAACGTATAGTCGTCTTATCGGCTTGGCGTTTTCAAGACGTTCGCATAGGCTCATAAAAACAACAACGAATATATATATAATGGTTAAGAGGGAGCATCATGAGGGCGCTGGTCGAAGGGTGACTGCGATGAGACTCGAGCGCAGAAACAAGATATGAAAAAAATCCGCTCCGAGACGTTTTAAATGTCGTGTTTCCGCGTTTTTCAAGCTGCAACGTCGGGGGCGTTAAATCCTCTAAAACGCCTTCCACACGGAGTAAGTAATCTGAAAAACAAATATCATATACGAACATTAGGTACCTTAATATATATTATGAAGATATATTGATCGCTATTATAATATAACAACTGAACATGGAGTATTATAATTCTTCGAGAACAAAGACATTTCGGGTTACAAGATATCGGCGGATTTTACTACCTACATCTGTTTCACCTGCGATATGTAAATAAGTATACGAAATAACATATTTCCCCCCTTGCATTAAACGCGTACGATATTACACGGGAACGTTGGAATCCGGAAGAAAAATGATCACAATAATAATAAGAAAAAGTGTTGTTTGCGGAGACATACGAGGGCTGCGTATGCAATCTTATTGTTACCCATAAAATATGTACGAAAACGAGACGGATGGTTGCTACTGTTATTAGGTAGGTACATCGTACATGGTATAGTTGAGAGCATATTTTTATTTATAATAATTTTATTGTTTGACATTTCAAAACAATCCAATCATTTTATATATCTATCATAATACGACGGACAGTTTTTTTATAAATTAAAATTCGAGGCTGGGCTAAAACATGGTTAGTTGTGACGATGCATCTAAAAGTCATGTCATACTTATCTATAGCATATTATATTATATTGTGCGCGTCGATTATTTTTCAACGTAATCTAATAATCGAGTATTTTCGGATTTATTGAACCGTAGTTGATAACGACAATAACGAAAAAAATACGAGCAATCAACCGAACTGCAATTGCATATTGCTTCAACCAATTGACAGGATTTGAGTTGACATTTGGCAAGTTCGGCGGCTGATTTATGGTCGTATTTAAATTATCATATTATATTTTGTATGCACGAATGATATAGCTGCAGGTACCACACACAAATTTGAAAAAAAAACTTATGCGTTTATGGTGTTTTTAAATTATGGTAGTAATATTATAACATTTATAACAAACGTTTCAGACTTCTTGGAAATTGTATTATAAAACAGAATAACTCTTTTCATGTAAATGAGAACTAAGCCGCAAAAATGAAAATGTTATTGTTACACAATTAATAATAATGGAACAAAAAAAAGGCGAGTTGCATTATACACACACACTTATGTATATAATATATATTATACACCTATTATAAGCGCATAATACGAAATATACATACATTATATTCATATATATACATATATATATATATACTTAAATTAGTGCCTATATTGTGTGTGCATATATATTTTATGCACTTACACCTATTGTTTTGCGAACGCTGTAGTTGGTTTGTAATTTTCACGGACATCATTGAGTGTGTTTTATTGCAAATAATTTATTCATAATTCGAGGCAATTGCAATAACAACGATTTATTCCCATACAATATGGCATTGTGCTGTGCTTTGTTAAAAGGCAGGAAGACACGTATTTTGACGGCTATAATAATAATATATTATACATAGTGCACTCATTCGAGTCGACGCCGCAAATGCTCGTTTCATCACTAATTATTTAATAACAGAATTAATATTATTATCAAAGGTAAACCCACCGCTGAACATAATAACGCGGTAAAAGTCATGAAAACATAATGTGAAAATTACTTCATTTGATCATTTAGCTTACTTGTGTTTTTAAACTTTTCGTCGGTGTGTAATACATATACACGTACAGATACAGCGAAGAGAGTAGAAAAGTTGACTTGCCGAAACTAAATTAATGTACAATAAAATGGAAATTCTTTGGAATTACTTTATTGCCAGCGTAGGAAAGTTGATGATTTAATAAGACGTTATTAATTCAGCGCGTCGATATAGTTTATTATTAATATCGACCGTAAGGATAATGCACAGCAACCGAATTTCGTATACCTAATAGAAAAATTACGTTTTTTCCTTCTCTGTAAACAATTATTATTGTAATCTTACTACGGTACACAATACCTATACTTGACGCGATTATTATTAATACGCATATATTGTGCAAAGTACTTGGACGAGATGATGAACGTCTGAGGCTTGGTGATTCGATATGACGTAATTTCGGTCTGTAACAGCAAAAAAGTTTTTCAGACCAATTTTTAAAGAGTGAACATTCGAGCGTGCCTATATGTATAATCTAATGGTGCGTATATACGAGAGGATGACGTACTGTGTAATATACAATTTCCCTTTTTTCCAACGAAAAATATTCGACGACGATACCGAAAATCCTAATAGGTATAATAATGGTATGTTATAGTGTTACCATATATAACACCACACGAATTACCTAATACGGTGCTGGTACAATGCGATCGTAACAGTGTTGTGTATATTATTGTTATTATGCGAGCGACGAATTATAATTTTCACTCATCGAGAGTCGTACCATATTTATACGTAATATACCCATATCATACCTCGTCGGTGTGACGGTGAAAGTGCAGCTGGAGATGCTGCGGAGCGTCGAGTATATTTATTACACAGGAATCTCCAGCGGTACCGGGAAAAGGAAAAGCGTATAAAGACCGCACATGTGTGTATACGAATTTAATATATAATAATATATATTATATAAATGTGGGAGTCGGCGGAAGACAAAAATAACCGAATTCGCCTCGCGGTCCGGCGGTGGAAGCGTGTACACACACACGTACACACACACACACACACACTCACACACATTACATATGTGGGTGTAGGAAAATCATATTTATAGTAAACTTCATAAATATCTCCCCGCAAAAGCTTTCCGTCCGTCTCTCTCTCTCTCTCTCTCTCTCTCTCTCTCTCTCTCTCTACTCCTCCTGCACGTCTTTCCCAGGGCGTTTTATTTAATAAAATATACGAAGGGACCGTCGCCGCCGCCGCAGTCACCACCGCCGAGCCTTTTCTGTTCCTTTACCAGCCGTTACTTTCCGATCGCATATATATACACGCACGCACACAGTCGTCGACGGCGGCGGAAATTCAATATCACACGCGCGCGCTTTTCCGAGCACGTACAACAAACGCCGCCGCCGCGCGCACGCCGACGCTACTTCCGGTATTGACTGACGACTGTGTACACGTTACGGCGGCGTGTGTACCAGCACACCGGATCTTCGGTACGCACCGGCTTGACTGTACCGTCTGCTGCGAAATGTGTCATTTAATATAATAATATATACAGCTTGTCTAGCTATTTTTATAATGTTCGAGTATGATAACTGTTCGTGTATAGGTTATTATAGCCATATATAGGTATGAGGAATCGAAGTACAGGTGAAGTGCGTAACCCACAATTCGGCGATGGATGGGGAAGGGGAATAAGTGTATCATCCACTAGCACGACCAGAGAGATTAAAAATAGTATTCATACGATTTAAATTTCTTACTTATTATTTGTTTTAAAACCGAAGATACGGCTAGGAGTGGTGGTGGCGTAGCAAAAAATAATCAAGTTTTTAAATATTCATCTATAGCCGGTAATGCGTTACAAGACGTGTTCAATATGACAACACGCACACCACGTGGCACATATCTATGCACATACCTGGTGACCCATTTCACTCGATACACCAATACACCATCATTCTTATCCAGTAACTGTTAACGCTTTTTAAAATGATGTAAAACAAACGTTGGTGATTTCTGAAATAATGAGCGTGTTACGTACCGAACCACAGCCGGTATAAACGTGGTATCCTGGTACTTTTTTGATCTGTCCATCTCGACACTATAATATACCTAACCGACGAAAGTTTGCTTATCATTAAACAAAAGGTCACACAATAAGATACGGCTCGTCGACTACGAGAGTAAAAACAAAACCTGACGAAAACAAACTCTACTACATCTTAGGTATTATCTATTTATCTATTTATTCTCATCGACTGGTGTAGGTTCATTTACCAGCGATTTACGGTTGCTGTACCCATATCTTTTATTCCTATCAATTCGAAATCGGGCGAAGACTTTTGAATATATACCGACACGAGTGTTAACACGCGACCCGACGAATTCATCCGATTTTTCTCTCGACCACCTTTTGTCGGGCGACCACAACCGCTACGCTTAAATGTACCTACCTATATAATTTATATATATAACATTATGGTGTTACCGATTCCGTGTGTCGTGGAGATATCAATATACTGGCGTGTGTTTATCGATTTCTCGTTATACGTGGCCAACAATACTGATGAGAAAACAGGGCGAGTATATGTATATATATATATCATATTATTGTGTCGCCGGTATTATTTCCCGATACTTATCGCACGATGTTTCGAGAGATTCGAAGGGGGTCGGCGTTGTTCCTGAGCTGCTGCGGAGGGGGTGCGATATTGTCGGCGAAACCTCAAAAACCATACACAGCGCGCACAGCATTATGTGCGCATTACTCGAATCGTCCGGGACAATCGAGAGTGAATCCGTGGTTAAGCACTATGTACATATATAATAGCTGCCGACGAATGATTCGATACGCACCTGATATAAAACATCGCGCCGCCGAGCCATTTCCCGAACGTTTCGCCGGATAATATTATATTAAACGTGTCGTTGTTGTCAATCCTTAGAGATGGAATAAAGTCTGCCGAATTAAAAAAAAAACTCCGCAAGACTACAATATTCACGTGAACCTTCGAAAACAATCACCTAGAGGTAATAACAATTATTCATCTAATACCACCAAATGCCGTTTTTATATACTATATCGTGTTGTTATAATAGCTGTGGTTCTTTCGAGTCATATTGACAATTAGTGAGTGTCACTATACGATATACATCACACACACACACACACACACACACACACACACAGATACATTTTAAAAATAACTTCTTGAAATTGTGTTAAAACGAATAACGTTGCATATGCAAAATCTCTCTTCTTTCGATATCGAACGTATCATGGCCCTTGCAAATAATCTTAGGGGGTCGACGGCCGCCGCCGGTAGCTTTTAAGCAAATAACACGAAATAAACGCAAACAACACCGACGGCTATCAAAACGTATCTAACAATAACACTGTTCTAACCAATGTGCACAATACTTACTATATTATGTACCTTAGACGCGTCCAACATTATGGTCAAGGAAGACGGATTTAATTTGAGTCTTCTTCAGAACTCACGAAGTTTCGACTGGTTTGTGCGACAGTGAAATTTATTGCAAATGTTTCGATGTGCATTTATTAATATTATCTTTTACATATTTGTATTGCGTTACCTGTGCAGATGTGAATCTAAAAAAAAAAAATGTTTTTCCGAACCTACATTTGGCATTCACTGATATTATTATATTGCTTTACGAAATACTGGTTTATAAAATACTTGCTTCTGCTTGACTCATTTTACTCGAATTATCATTGAAAATCCATCGAAGAAAGCGCCAAACAAAATGTTTCTTTTAGATATTTTGTACCCATATGATATTATACATTATGTCCCTCGGGACAGATGTTCTTTGGTAGTGTAAAAATGACAAATTGCACTGAGCGACCTCGCATTCGGTGTTATAATAATAAATGATAATATAATATATTATATTGTTGATAAACAAATATTTAACCCAAATTATACCAAACGAATATTGTTCCCTTTGTGTGCTGGTGTAAATATTCGCCGGCTCCCGCGACGATAGTTTCCCGAAATTCCGCCGGGTGGTCCGGACCTTTTGATATCACTATGGTGGTCAAAATGCCACCGGTGTGGTTTTACCGGATGTTTTATTTAACCGCGCCGCACACGACATGCTGAATCCGACACTAAATCGCGCAGTGAGGCCTGCATAGTCCATAATTGTGAGTTCTCGGAACTCCTGACAAACGTGTATAGTTATTGGCAATAATTTAAGGCGCTAAAAGAAAACACGACATAATGTTTTCAGAAAACAGTATCGGATTGTAGGTTCGTCTTTCGAGAAACAAACGAAAATATGATTTTTCTAGAGTTCGATGTAGTGTACGGTTTAGAAACACCTGCAGATCATCATCATCGATCGTTTTTATTAGTACATATAAATATATAATATTCTTTTACTCCACGTCAGGTGGGGCACTGTTGAGATCCTGCCCATACAATAAATAAATATGTTAATTTCTTCGCCAAAATGTAATTATATTAGTCATCAAACCAACTTATCGCACTGACGGTAAATAAAATCTTTTTTTAAATAAAAAAAAACAACACATTCTTTTGAGACGAGTATCCGCCTAAATGTCTACAGTATTATTATACAGCGATCAGCAAACGGCACTAATAAGTCGTCGAACCTAATCAACTCGTAATAATAACAACATTATATTAGGTATATCGTATGTGCATATGTGTTTGCATGTTATTTTCCTCATTACACTGAATTTAAAATACCTTTCTCGGTCACAATTTTCCTTATAAAAAATTTTCCTTCAATAATAATGGCATCATAATTAAATCCGTCCTTAATTTCCCATATTGGTTTCAAAATTGCAATATGTACCTATCTATATATGAGTGTTTTATGTAATAATGTTCTTTTATTTCTGTTTAATGAAGTAGAAATTATATTATTCATTATATTGATGTCGAGACGTCATATTAATATGTTGCTGTTAATTTTTTGTTTATTTATTGATTATGTTAAATTATGGAGGTACTTTTCGCAGTCAATTCATCTCGCAAAATTATCAACGCTGAACACTTGTTTTTTTATAAACGAAAGAAAAATATATTTACAGTACGGCTTATGTTTGGTGATAGGTAATTAGATTAACAGCATTTATGGTTAGACCGCTAACCGACTAACTAAGTAGGAAGACTCGCAGCAGTGCCACCTGACATGGTAATAACTCTGAACACTAAATGTATATAAAACACGACATTTTTACATAAGACCCAACTATATGGCATATGGCAACGATTGTTGCTGCAGTGACGACTGGCGACGAAGTAATTTAGTGTAAACATTATGGCTCCGGAGAAAAATATTATAATATGTAAATGTAATCAGTAATCACAAACCGCTTGTTAATGTTTAACTTTTAAAACAGAAATTATATTATAGTCAACAAGTAAACTGTTAAATTTATTCTTTCGCTTATGCAAAATGTATGTATACCTATATGTACTGCGCACAAATTAGTTTCAAACAATGCCGAAGAACCACTTATAAAATCGCGCATGCATGAAAACGAACTTTTTTTTCTTTAAGTCGCGACTAATAAACTTACGTGCACCGTGTATGTATTATTATATTATTATATGTACGCCTGAAATTAGTTGTATTTATGATAAACAGTTTAAATTACCTAATTCGAAAGTCGTATTCGCGTTTAAAACGAAAAACGAAAATATTCATTCGATTAGGACGGTAAAAAACTATACGCGTTTATTGAAATATTTTTGTGTAAAAAAAAAGTCGTGAACCGGTGAATCGAGTTAAGTAATAATAATATCATCGTTGAAATAATCATAAAACACAATAGGTACTATGAAATGTATTAATGTTCATTCGATAAAATATGCTTTGTATTTTATGAAAATAATATCATCTTTATCATATCCTCAATATCTTGCTCAACTTCACAATTTTATTTGTTATGATAAAACGTCATTACTTATTAGTAATAAGTTATTATCTACTTATATACTTATATTAAATTCGCTTCGACATAATGATATTGTGGACAGCATCGTTCATACCAAATAAGATTATTCATTTCAAAACATTTGAAATATGTTAGTTGATATTTTTATACTAATATAAAGTTAATTAAAGTTTGAGTTGAAGATATAATAATAATATTATTTACTATTGATTCGTGTCTTGTGCAACTCCAAATCCATCAAGTGTAAAATGCGAATTCTTAAAAATATACTGATTTCTTAAACACCATAATATAGCGTTTATTAAAATTATAAAATATATAATTTTTATTGAACTCTGGAAAAATTATATTATTTTACGTCAGGCATGATGTATATATTTATTTTTTTTTTTATTTAAACACTTCAATACAAATATTGAAATATTACCGACATCTTACACCAGAGAATAAAATGTAGAAATAACTCACAATATAAGTATATTATACCTATTATATACTTACTACCAGTAATAATCAAATTTGTATCATCATTTTTATATATTTATCCATAGATGCCGTGTGATTGGTTTCGATCGATAACATAGTAATTAAATTAAATGGACTAAAATGAAATTCTAATTTAAATTCTATTTTGTTTATTTATTTTTTTTATATCGATCTGAGATATCCGAAACAGCTGATTTCGCTGATTTTAGGGATTCAGTATGTGGAGTCTAAATGTTAGTTTTGTTTTTCACAAAGTCTCTGGATGTCTGGTGGATGTAATTATAGATAATATGCAAACCGATAACCCTTTCGAGATTATTACTAAGGGCTGTGTTAGTGAGCACTGAATACACATTCTTGCTGGGAGATATTCAATCAGATATCCGCCGAACGGTTTCGGTTGAATTTTACAAAATTGTTACTAAATTCACGTTAGAACGTTACTGCGTTGGCGTTTCTTTGTCGACGGGATTGGTTCAGTTAATCTCAAGTCATAAAATTGCGAAATGGAAAAAAAGATGACGTTTTATGGTTGGTTTACGATCGTTGGATATTCGATTTTGTGGTTTTGCGGCACTCGACTGCATAGGCGGTGGTAGACACTCGTAAATTTTTTCAAAGTATATTTCACAAGAAACGAAGGACATGCAAGGGAAAGCATAACGCGCAGCTCATAGTTTAAGTCCTTAATAGTTATGTATATTCGAGAAATGAACTACATTATAACTTCTGAAAAAAAAATTAAACGTTTAATATTCTTGTAGTTTATATTTTATTGGTTGAGTATGGTGGAGCATATATTATTGTATTATATTATATACGTTTTTGAATAATTCCACTAAGGATTTTCATTCATATGTTAAAATGTAAACATAATAATTTAAGCACTTAAGGTTTGATTTATACAAGTAAAATTATCATTTAAATTTGAACATAAAAAAATCGGATGGCTACATGAGAATTATTATTATATACTCAAATAGTGAACGGGATAAAAAAAAAAGTTTCGACAATAATAAGACGCTTATAAAAACGAGATACATATAATAATATAATTTACGCTTCAATAGATTGAACTAAAAAGTATAAAAAAAATAATAATAAAAGATTATGAAGAGGTTCAATTCATTCGAATAAAAAGATAATAACTAAAAACGAGAAAAAAATATGTTTTTATTAAACGCCCAGGTGCAGTGCTTAAATCAATCGTTTAAATATTTACGAACAATATATTTGATAAGATCATTTTATACCCAATAAATGAATTTATGGTAACGTCAAATACAAGAATTCCTTTTTCTATTATTATAATTACAAAAATAATAAAATTGGATCCATCGCGACTATACCATTGTATAAACCGCGTAGGTAAATTGGAACAAAATAGCTGAACTGTAATATAAAGAGATAGTTTTGGGTCGCTCGTCCGAGGGCCAAATAGTACAGTGCTGCATGTGTGATGTCATTAGATAATTTATAAAAACGATAAATCTACTAAGCGCGTCTTAGCAAAAGTATACGTTTACTCGATTTATGTTTTTTCGTGATTTTTCCGTAGTTTTCCTAGCTCTTATACTTGGCTGTACACTGTTAGTAGGTTGTAGTGGTTGTACAGGTACATATGTATATATACAGGCACTAATTGCAGTAAATAAAAAAATGACCTCCCTCTCGACATTTAAAATCAACAGATGGGGGACAACGTGGAACGTTCGGAGCTTTTTTACTAGATGATGATATAAAGCCTTTCAGCAAAAAAATATACATATAATCGATGTTGATCCGTTGTACAGGTAATAGGAGGTGCATTCCTCGCTATTCAATATTTCAGAATACTCGGAATCAAAAATTCTGTTGTCGACTACCTACGTCTTTTAAGAAAACGAAATAAGTGGGTAAAAAAATGACAATATATTTTAATTTAATATTTATCTATTTAAAACAACAGCATCACGACATCGATGTTGAAATATGTTTTAATTAAATACGGTTTAGTTAACTTCAAATCGAGAAATCGATGATATGACACATTAAGTACATTGCCGTTGACAATTTTGTAATTTTAAAGGCAAAATAATGAAACAATTTGCTTTCCGAACATACCTACGCGCCAACTGTGAACTTTTTTTTTTTACTTTTGACTGGTAGATTATTGCGAATGTTCCTATAGGGCGCTTTGAAAATGAAAAAACTCCAATAACTTTATTGATTATTATATATTATCAAATATAACTTAGAAAATACAATATAATACGCCGTTTGCCATAATATCGCCGGATTAGGTAACTTTTCAACGAATGCAATGTTTAACTTTGGAAAGAAATAATAATAATATTAACGCCCAACAATAATATTATGCCATCGGTTAAAAAAGATTGTTTATTTGTATTTAAATGTTAAATCGTAAATTTTAGTCGGCGTGAGTATAAGGAGACAGTAATTATTTTTAGTGTTTATATATAGTGTACATTTATTAGGGTAGTATAAGATAAGTGTAATAAATACAAACTAATTCGTACAGCTTTCGTTTGCTCAGAGGCATACAGTGATAATGTTATTCATAACTTAATGGAAGCCCAGGAGAGTATTAAATTTACTAAAATAACAGTATCAATGTATCATATAGTATTAATATTGTTTATATGAGAACATTATAAATTTATGTGCTCTACGGCTTTCTGAGCTGTAAGTGATAAAAATTAATTTCTATAATAAACTCTGCTCAAATGTGCTCACCAAATTTGCTTTAGGTTTTAACGCTTTAATTTAATTTATTTAAATGATTGATATTTTTTTGTGAGAACAATTTGAGCTTACAAATCGAATTAAAAAAGTATGGCAACTAGTCTGCAGTAAGGGTGATAATACATAATTGAATATTCAAGTATTATTATAAGTCGAGCTGTTTCCCGACGGAGAGTAATATCGTTCCTTAAAAATATTATTGTTGCAGTGGGCAAACACGGCGTAAATATTTCTTTTACGATTTCTGGATAATAAAATATCATATTTATCACGAAAAAAATAATAAAATATTTGATTCGTAGGGTATTAAAAATGTAATAACAATATATGGAATTAAATTAATTAATCTTTTGGGCGTGTTGTCAGCGACTGCTGGCTGGCACGGCGAGCGGCGAAGAGCGGAAGAGACGTGATATTATTATGAAATTGATTTTAAATGTTTTTTTTTTGTTTTTGCACCCTATTAGATGTCGTCGTCTTTCCGACAGCGTTCGGGAAATTATGTCCAGGTCAAATCAATAATGATGATAATAATAATAAAAGGAAAAAAAAATAATAGAATTCTGGGTTAACGAAAATTATTAGGTTACAGTTACAATATCAGCACACCGACGACGACTGCAGCGCATCGCGTTCTGACGGACATCAAAATATTATTACTATGAAATATGTCTCTATTACATAATAGTAATAATAAATATGATATAAATGTGCGACGGGTGTGTACGGTGTGAGTGTGTGTCATGTTCGCGCGTATACTCGATGAATATTATTATTATTATTATTATTATTATATTGTACACAAGCCCGTGTGATGTGTTTTTGAATTATGCAAACGACGTTATACCGACGACGAGGGAAAACGTCGAGTGGTGTTTCGCGTATACAACAATTGGTGGGGGGGGGGTGGAATCGCATACGTGTGCGCGTACCCCCCCCCCCACCTCGTGTTACCCCCGACGGCGAGGAGTGCAAGGGTGTGCGTGCGTGATGCTCGAGCGTTGCATATTTCGGGCGGAGTTCGCTTCGTAAACGCGTCGGCGAAATATCATATCGGATAATGGTTCATCATTCCGATGGGTGCGCGCAACGATATTGTTGTGTACGTGTATGATATAATATAATATTTTATCGATTGCCACACGCCATCGAGCCAGACGACTGTACGGTCGCGTGCGCGTAAAATAAAATATTTTGCCGCAGCTTGCCCCGGAAATCGGAAAGTCGCGAAACCTACGACGAGTGACGCCTGCATAATATACAGTGTTTATTATCAAATTATTACATAATATGGTTACGACGAGGACGACACGACGACGTTCAGCGGGTTTTCGACGAACGCGACTGATCTGATGAGCTATTATTTCTAGTTTTAAAAATTCAAAATATTATCGTGTCCAGCCACAATCGCGATGACGGAGGCCGAAACTCTCGGACCGAACCCAAACAAAATCCGAAAATGAATGTACAACATTCCATGGTCATTTTGCAAAACCGATACACAGCCCCGCCTTCAGATAGGGGGGATCTGTACGAATCAAACGAACAGCGCAAAGCCTCGTGCCCCCGAATCAACGAGTAGGTGCTTACACGGCCACGGACATTGGCGCCGATCACCTATAATTTATCTCTATGACGTTTGGCATAGTAGATTTTTGAGATTGGAGGGTTCGCTGTGGGACATTGCAGGGATCCCGCTGCGGGTCCAGAATTTACGTTAAGACGTAAAAATAAATGGTTAAACATTGCTTTATGTATATACATATAAGTGCTTTGATTTGCATCTGATGGTTAAATTAAAAAAGGGCGATGATGGGGGACCCTTGATGTACGATGTGATATTCACTTCGGCGCCACTCGCCACGAAAAAACACGTCCATGACGTACCAGTCGCACGAAACAATAATATATGTACCCGAAATAACGCATCTAATCGGCTCTAAACATTCATGTTTTTGATTTCTAAATAGCTCATCGCTTCGATTGTAAAACAAAAATATTGCACCGTTCGGGGTGAACGTCTGCACCGTCGCCGGTACATCTCGTTTATAAAATATTTTATAGTAATATTTTAGTCTCT
This sequence comes from Myzus persicae, assembly GCF_001856785.1. Taxonomy (NCBI): domain Eukaryota; kingdom Metazoa; phylum Arthropoda; class Insecta; order Hemiptera; family Aphididae; genus Myzus; species Myzus persicae. Next base: position 285,701 of record NW_019104100.1, on the reverse strand, counting down.
CTCGGTCGGCGCGTTTCGACTGTGCGCAGTGCGATGGTATACGGGCAAAAAGTAGCTACGTCTTCCGTTATCAGTGCCCCCCCTCCCATTTCCAATCTTGAGGTCTTACTTTTACTTTATTTTTTCAGACGCGTAAATAAATTTCAAGACCGGTACAACGGAAACGACGTGCCGAAACGACACGCGGCCGCGACCTGCGGGACACTGCGAGTTTTCCGGTGAGCGTGAAAATTACGACATTTAAACGCGGCGGACGTGACGTTCCGCCGGGGCGGCCGGCGGTATACCGCGAATACCCGAGGCGTGGTTTATAATAAAAATGGTACCTCCGCGGCGGTATATAATAATATAATCGCGGTGTCGGCGCCCGATTTCCGACGGCTCTGCGCGAGCGACGTTTCCGCGGGGGCAGAAGGGGAAAAAAAATGTAATGAAATAAACGACGTAAAATCGCGTCCGATTACGGGCCGGCTGCAGTGGATATACGTCGTATAACAGCATTATATACAGCGCACAATTTATATGGGAGGCTACGACTGATTTTCTCGTGTCCCCCGGTGAGTTTTCAATTAGGAGACGTGTACGTGCGTTTCGGCAGGAAGACCGCCGATAGTATGAGAAAAAAGACTCGACGACGATAACGGCCATTCCGTCTCCCTGCGTAGTTCTTTTTTTTTCAATTTTTTTGTTAAAAAGTTTTTTTATTTCTCGCGTCCTTCCATCGCTTACCGGCGGCGGGCAAGACTCAAAAACCCCGATATACTATCGATAAATGTGGTGCACAGAAATAACGACCGATCGCGGCAGTTACTGCACACGTCCCGTGTATCTCTGCGTGTAACACGGGCAGTGCAGACGTCGGACGACGACGAGAAAAAGTATCGGCGGGAGGGCCGAGAATAATGTGAAAACTTATTAGATAATATGTGTAACGAAAACAAAAAAAATACCATAACGGTACAAGAAAATGTTTCAAAAAGAAGTCCATTGTGGTGGCCTTGGTCACTCATCTCGTCTTATTATTATCATTGTTATTATCATCATTTTTTTCCTTTGACGTTTCTTTTCTTCGACGATTTGTCGGCGGAGACCCTTCGAACTCGCTCCAGAGACGAAATTGTACTCAACAGAGTGCTCATTATACTCGTATATAATGTAATTATTATTGTATTGCAGTGAGGGCGCCCACGCGGTCAGGTCGACCACGCCACGCAGGCTTTGTTTCGTAATTAAAAAACGATCGGGAGACCCGAAAAGTCTCTTTGTACTTCAGAGTATATTATATGTATATATTGCGGCTTTAAACTTTTGAAATGTTTTTGCTCACGATTTGGCGAACTCGCCCTCGTTCGTCCGCCCTTTGGCACCGCACGTCCGCCGCGCCCGACCTTAAAACCACCGGCGAAACTTATAATTGACTGTCCAGTCGGAAGTCGATAATCTAATCAAAGAAGTCTCTCCGGGGACGAACCAAACAGGTTTAAATTGAATGAAATACACATACATCAGAAGTTACGTAATGCTAAATAATATATTTATACGCTCGTATAATAGATAGGATAATCCCAATGATATATATATATAGGATATAAATATATAATATACTGTTAAACGGTTTCCGCATATTATAGCCCACGAAAAGAAGACTACGATTATTGGAATTTCGTATATCCGCCTATTATAGACGTCAGGACCAGATTATAGTATACGTAAATAAGATAAACCGATTACACGCGCACATTGAAATAATATTAACTATTGGTGGTATTTGGAAAATATCGGTCAATGTGTGCCCCCACCCAGTGGCACGCACCACAAAAAAGTTGGCCCCACGTGCAGGCTATCTACCGATTGAATTTAAAACGATACATGTGAAATATTTGATTCCTGCTTTTGGACAAATAATAATAAATTACGTCATGGAGGTAAAACAAAATAGTTATAACGATATACGGTCAAAATTATGACATCCCCCACCCTCACAAAAAAAGAAGCAAGGCTTATGCTTTGGGTGAGTGAGCTCAAAAAAAGTCAGTTGCAAATTAAAGTTTATACTGACTAACAAATAAAAGCAAAAATGCAATAGAAATACTTATTAATACCGAGCTTTAATGCTTACAATTAAAATTTCATTTTCGTAAAATAATTGAATAACAAAACATTTTTTTTTTTCATATAAAATTATAACAAAACTGAATGATGTTTGAAATTTAATATTGTTTAGATCTAAAGTATGTAAACAATTAAGCAACAAGGATTTTGTTTTAAATTTTCAAGGGACGTCAATATTTAATTTTCTACATAGGTCTATTTCTATATTATGTTAACAGTACGCAGGTAATCAATTTTCCAAAATGTTTGTTTGCTTTTATACAGTTTAAATTACTCAAGGTTTGTAATCTAGCATTGTGAGAATGGCGAGGTTCAAACATCGTTACGTCAGTTTTAAACAAATATAGTACAACAATTTCGTAGTAAAGGGCTTTTAAATTAAATAATAAACAATTTTACTGTGACATGTGTCCTGGGCTTGAGTAAATTTATTTTTATTAATCTATGCATCGTAATCTGTAAGTTCACCAGAGGAGTATTGCATGTTCCCTCGACATGATTTATACAGTATTATTCGGTAGATCCCAATATTGCAGGACGGGGTAAGGGATCAACCTCTATAGGATTCTCAAAAACTGTGGAATAAAACATGAAATGCGCAAACAAAATTATTTTGTTCGTTAGCATGTTTGCATTGTGCGCTATTACAGCGTGTTAACCGAATTACGTATACTATTATATTATTATATGAACTCCGTGTTATTGTGCGAATTTTATCGTGAAATCTACTTACCGAAATATTAATTTATCGTGGAAATGCACTTATTTTGCACCCATACAACTCGTTTCGACTTCAGATTTGATTTTAGCCGACGTCGTTTCACTGCACGACACGTTACGACATTAACGAGATGGGATGATTTGATTAATTACATTAGCCAAAAAACGGTGTAAAAGGTCTGTCGAAAGTGAACGTGTTCGTCATTCAAAGGTTGAATAATATTATGTTTTCCCGTATGACCTTTGGCTGATAATTTAATTCAATTTTGACGTTATAAGAACGCGAACCGATCGTTCGTTTCCGCAGGAACCACTGACCGTGTAATAAACAAAATTAGATTTCCTCTCAACAGAATTTGGTCGTGTAAAGTTCGTTAATACCGATCGAATTCAAAAGTGCTACGTGTGTCGAGTGTGCTCGTAATTTTTCCAACGATAAGTTTTAATGAGGTTATTTTCGATAAATAATTTCATTATTTTAACACGTCGAAAAACCCGCGGGTACCGAGATCGAATGCTACCGAATTATTTGTTGTGTACCAGCCATACGATACAATACTATTAACTATTAAGACATAATGCATACAAAAACAAACACGAAACAAAATGTGAAACTATCAATTTAAGTTGAATCAATTCAACAAGAAGTTTGTATATATATATAACATTGATATTACTTGCCCTACACCTACCTACTTGAAATTTGCGGCACCCCATCATTACATGTTTAGCTTAAAACGTTAACTTATCATACTTATTCATGACATATTTTACTGTTGGGTGTACGACACAATATCATAATATTATCATATCGTTCTGCGTTCGCTAGACGAACATCAGAACATCGCCAACCTCTCAATAACAATATTGTTGATGTGTATTTGAGCAGTGTACCACTTTCAGCAATGACGATTATGACATATATGTTTCACTATATATCCGAGACCGTTTGTGGTCCCGAATATTGTACATAATATTGCGTAGGTACCTATTGTAGGCGCGCGGTCGTTTTACAAATCGTTGGCGGCCGATTGTCTCTAACGTCAAGTCTGACCCACCATTCGTTGTACGCATGCGTGTACTTATGTAAACTCGTAAGCTATTGAAAATCTGAGGATACGATAATCGCCTTTTTCTTATCGGTAAGTCGTATAATGTGTTGTTGTAGACCGAAATTAGGGATAAGTGTAAATGTGTAATACCTACAGCTAAATGGCTGGGTTTGAACTCCAATTGTCTCAGGGCAAAGAAGATTTTGGGGCTAAAACCGCAAACGTATCCTATTATGACCGAATAAAATGAAATAACGAACGATGTTCAAAAACATAATTTTTTCTCGTGGTTACGGATGCACAAATTTGAAACACTTGAGTGCGATCCGCAGCCTACAGCTATTATTATCAATGTGCTCGAACGATAACGATTCGACCTGTTGTAGGTGTAACTCGCGACATTGCGTCACCACGATAGTTTATTGATTGCTAACGGTACTTGTACTGCAGTCCGTGCAAGTTTTTCAAAGTCAACGTATATTCATCCGAGAACTCCAAACAGTTTTTAGGACACGAATTACTGGGGCCTATATAATATGCACTTGTGGCGGCTCGAGACTGGCGCCCTTAAAATGCCCTCAGTCAGATCCGGCCCTGCCGTTACCTACATATTATTAGGTCGGACGCGGCATTTTTGAACTTTTCCGCGGCCAGAACTCATCGGGCGGATACGATCACGCCGCCGCGGGACCGCTCCTCGTCGATGTACCCAACGATTAGACCGGCGAGCATATAAATATAATATATATTGCACGGTGTACAGGTGTGGGCTACAATACTTATTATAGGTACGACCTGTGCTTTGTGCGACGGTATTCGAAAACCGGAACTCATTGCGGTCGCGTTATCTCTGGACATCCGCGATCGTCGTCGAGGGAACGATTGCACGCAGATTTCTATCTGTTCGATACGTGGGACGCGACGTTCGACCGGACGCACGCGAGTGCAATAATATATATTGTGTGTATAAAATATATATATATTATACATGTGCCAAAGGTCGAAATCTTTAGCGGATAAAAAATTATGCAAATCGGCAATTGTCGCGCGATGCGCTATCGTATTACTGGCAGCCCATCATTATAATATTATATAATAATGCCTAGCGTAATGTGTCGACGGCGCGATATTGTTCGCGAGATAAAAAATTGGAAAAAAAAACGACATGAAATCGTCGATGGTAATATAATTGTGTATGTTAGGAAAAACTCTTAATTTTTAAAATATTAACTTCAAATAATGTTACCCGTATATAGTATAATTCAACGTTTCCCAAGTTTTTCCTCCGCCGGACCCCTTAGTACCTACATAGTAAAAATTATTGTCAATACAAATAATCTAACCTGTAACAATAATAAATAATAATAATTCGTTGACCCTGTTCGGTGTACACGAGGTCCCCTAGGAGTCCGAGGACCACAGTTTGGGAAACGCAGGTATAATTCGATGGTCAAAATAATATTCACTACGATTACTGTATAAAACGATATTGTCCAGTGGTAATCGTAATAATCGATACCTGGCTTGCGTGTAGTATAAAACTATATTCCCGGTAAAGAACGTCATTATATAGTATAGATGACAGATGTATTATATAAACATATATAGGCAGTGTCTGTCTATGTATAATTTGTTCGGTTGACTTCCAATCTAGAAATTAATTAAAATAAGCGCGCGAAACCCAGGCTACGAGTAATATTATTACTATTATTATTATTATTGCGATGGATTATTCGAACAATGCGCACAAATTTACATAATATATATATATGGGTGTGTGTGGGTGTGTGGGTGTGGACTGTGGGGATGATTCACTATAATCATAGTGGTCACCATTTCGTAGCGTTGGCGGCTAATGGGGTTTCTATTACCCCAACGTACATAGAATAATGAGCGTGTTTAGTGAATCACCTTGTAATTTATTACATCCCAACGTTATATTATCTGGGGAATATTTACTTATCATAATTCATTAATATTTCGAACATGCACAATATATCAAATAATGGGTCACATTATAATAATAATATCATAACGTCTAGCTGCCGCGTAGCGTAGGTATACACCAGTAATATGACCAACTAATATAATATTAGGTAAATAATTCGTAGTATGACATCGTAACAGTACAGTTGTAGGTGTACAATTCGTATTATTTTTTACATCCTCCCGAAATCGAACAGTGTCCGTGGTTTTGTTTTGAACTTTTCGTCGTCTCACCATCATATAGTCACTATAATATTATACACTATTCCCGCTCTAGCTGTACAGTTTCGCTCGCTCACACTGATTTGTGCGTGTCCGTAGAAATATCAGGTGTCCGATCGTAAGCCCATTTCGCCGCCGACCTCACACTATCGCCGCCGGCGTTTCGGGCGAATATCGCATATACCTATAATATTATTGAGCATTATCTGGCCGAAGACGATGCCGCTGGAAAATAATAATAATAATAATAATAATATAACGTATACAAACGGCGGCGATAGCAAACGGTTCGATATAATATGTATGTGTATAAACAAATGGCTCCGTTCTATAGACGAAATACATTACGAGCGCAAGTCCTACGACCTATATATGTCCTATACATATATATATAAGCACGAACGATAATAATACATACCAAATAGGTACCTATAACTGCAGTGGTGTGTGGAAGATTCGAATACGATGCGAAAAAAGAAACGGCGCACGAGCGTACAATGCATTTTATAATATCGTTATGTAAGTATATATTTTATACGGCCGACATGATATAGCTATGCCATTATAATATTATTATACGGAGCGTATGCAGTAATGCGCACGCGGTCGTCGATAGAATAATAGATGATATTATTATATAATAATATCATCACGCGGACACGCATTTTATCGGTGGCGGAAATGCACAACGATACACGTCGTCGAGGTGATAAATATAATAATATATAATAATCGTTTCCATCGGTTCGAGGTGAAAAAAAAGTGATATATATATATTCTATAATAATAATGTTATTGGTGATGGATGCACGCGCGTCGTACAACACAATAATATTATATTATATTATTGCAGGTATACACCTATAGCTAGCAGGCCAGCATTCGATTCGACTACGGATTTCTGACGAGAAGGGGTCATACTATCATCATTGTTATATACTCGTGCGCGTGCGTGTGTGTGTGTGTTCAGACGAATCACGGTTTATCGAAATTATTCATCACTTTTAACAAACTCGTCAGAAACTGTTATAGAATATATGATATGATATTTAATGTAGCCACTCTGAACACTTTATACGGACTACGGTGACGGCACTGCCGGGAGATTCTGTGCATACATACATACAAAACTGGAGCTTTCCTGCACGGTTTCGCGTGTATGTCCCGAGTGCAATAGCCACATGGTAATAACAACAATATATTATATAGTAGGTGCGTATAATTATACGCATTGACGTATTCTGCGCAGTCTTTGCGAGTATCAAATCATTATAAAAAGCCTGCACAATACGTACGTATCACATCATCACATTGTTGGTATTATTATTATTATGGTGCACATCACCGGTGGAGCACCGACCGAAATTGGTACTCCTATAATGCTTCTATAAGAAATCTTAGTCCACCAAAATTGTGCAATGGGACTCGTCTACGTATTACTGATCTTCACAAAAATCTGATGGAAGCTCAAATTATGACTGAATATGCAAAAGGTGAATCAGTTTTTATTCCTCGCATACCAATGATCAGATTATCCATTCCAATTTCAGAGAATGCAGTTTCCTGTCAGAGTATGTTTTGCTATGACAATAAATAAATCACAAGGACAAACCTTGAAAATTGCAGGTACCGATGTAAGAGAGGTTTGTTTTTCACATGGACAATTTTATGTGGCATGCTCCGGAGTCAGTATGCCCACAAATTTAGCTATTTCAGCACCAACAGGAAAAACATCAAATGTAGTTTATAGAGAAATTCTGTTGTCATACATTATTATTCTTTATTATTTGATTAAGTCTGCTCGATTAAGTGGTAGGTTTTTTAACGGACTACGAAGTGCACGGGATCAGCTAGTACAATAATATAAAAGGGAACACACCGGGCGTGCGTGTGTGTGCGCGTATATAATAATTATTATGTTATGCTCACATTATTTATATACAATACACACATTACATTATATTTGTGCGACTACGGCGCAGTATATGATATGTGTGCGTCGGCACTCCGCTGCTGCGGCAGCCCTCGTAAGTACTGCAAAATGGAGGGGTAAAAGGGTTGGTTTCAGGCGACTACGATGACACGACGACGACGATATCGTCCCTTTCGTCCGTACAATTTGACACGGGCAAAAGGCGTCCCCCTCCGAGAGCGACGCGACGCCGCTACAACAATATTATATAATATACGTATAGGAACGAAAGCGCCGCCGCCGCGGGGCCAAATCGAATAAAACGCGTCGATAATGCGTTTTGATTTATCTCGCCCTCGGAAGATCGTCATTATCGCGGAGTCCAACGCGGCGCGGGTATACGCACAAAGTGCACTGTCGTCGTTTTTTTTTCCCCGTTTTACAAGCCCCGACGAAATGGGAGGACACGGACAAAAAATAAACCGACAACGGTCGTAAACCCTTATATACCGTCGCGGAGTCGAAGCCGCCGCCGTTTAACCCGAACAACTGTTCTCCGCACCACCTTAATTGGGCCTTGTAAATCACCGGTCCCCCGAAATCGAAAGTCAGTGTGCATCGTTCTGTGATATCGTTGTTGTATAGGTAGGTACGTTATAACATATATATAATATCACATACGCCGCCGCCGCCGCCGCAGACCGACTGACTCTCGCGCACATCGTATAATCGGGTCGTAACCTATTATGAGACTATTATTGTAATATTATAACTTGCACGTAGTGTGCGTGTGTGTGTGTGTCCGCCCGGGGTTTTAGAAAAATTCATTTTTTACTTTCGAGGTGCCTCGTAAAAAAACCGAAAAAAAAATGTACAAATAATATCGTATACAAAGACCTGCAGCGCGTACACCCTTTCTTTCGTGTTTGTCGACAATAAATGAGTATCGGCGGTGTATTTTTACACGTACGACCAAAAAAAACCGCCGAACAAATACAGACAGCACGTGGAGGGAACAAAAAAAATTACCATTTAAATTTCAAAAAACGTCTTCTTCGCGGACCGGCCGGCCGAGAGAGGCGGACGGCCGAGTGTGTCATTGAATATAAATTAGACCATTGTCGGAATTACGGGGCCCGTTTGAGTGTCTCCCGGAGGGTTGGAGAAAAAATATCGACATTTTTTTTTTATCATCGGGCATAAATCAAAGGGGTTAGAAGACGTTTTTGCTTTCGAGATATTAATAATGTATACAGATATAATAATAATATATATGTCGTGTGCGTGTGTGTGCATGTGCGCGTACACGCTTCGGTTCTCTCGAACGCTGCGCGTCTTTTAACGAGCGTTTATTTTTTTCGGCAAAACGTGTTGAAAAAAAAACACTCGCCGACCAGTCGTAAATCTATCAAGATATCTCCCGCCAAGCGGAGACCTTTTTTACTGGTCGTCGAATGCGTTTCGCTCCTCTGCGGCGGCTGCAGCTCGGTCTGCCGTATACATATAGTATATGGTACATTATTATTATTAGTATTATTTTAATATAGTGGGATTGTATAAATGTGTATTATTTTATTTTGTATTATTGCGCGCATCGGTCGGTCATATTATAACGGAGAATAAGACGGCGCTTGACGACAAACAGCACATTATACAGCGCATGTATAATACATGCTCTGTATTCTAGAAATATGATGAAAACGCGACGTCGAAAAAAAAAATTGGAGTAGAGCTAAATAGTTACGATAGGGACAACGTCGTATAATATATTAAACCAATATCGTTTGGTTTTTTATTTTTTCTATGCTCCCCGCATCACGGTCACGCGCATACGGTCGCTCGCAGCGTAAAAAAAACATATTATTTCCATGCAAATTTTATTCGGAACATCTACGTCCATATTACATATAATATCATATTATAGGCATATTATACACGTACAGTGTTGTTGTTGTTATTATTATTATTATTATTATTCGAACGACGCAAATATATAACTAAATGGTTAGCGACCGACGGAATAGCGGTCATTTCCTAAGCCCGTGACCTCGCATATCGTGAGATATTATTATTTATTATATTATAATATTATATTGTTTAGCTGCAAAGATTGACACGAAGAGGTGTCCATTATTGTAATATTATTTTGAAATAGGTACCAACCACCCCTCCCCCTCCCACAGACCTCCGATATCATGCCCTCATCGGTGTGTACAATATGTCTATTTCCGTAGGAATAATTAACTTTAGTTTTTTGTTGTGATTGTTAAAAAAACTTTTTTTTTGTGATCAAAAACGCGTATGATGCGTGTGTCTAATAATTAACGAATTCGATTCCAAGTCAATGTTATGCACAATAACATGAAATTGAATTTGATTGTTGTACGGCACACAATGTGAAATCGGTATTGTATATTGTGCGCGGCTATACAACAAAAATATAAAAACAAATGTTTATAATCCGACGGACCATTGTAGGTACACGAGTAATCAAATATGATATTATGTGGTACATTTTACATTCGTGTGTCGGATTAAAAGAAAATCAAACAACACAAACCTCGACCTGTGCGTAATAAATATTATGGTAATATTATTATTGTTGTGTTTTGATTTTTCATTTTAAATCTTCTCTTGACGGCGGACGATATCGAATGCACTCGAATAGTGTTCGTGGTGCTGGGAGAAGTGAGGTTCAATATAATCGTCTACGGTCGTATATAGTGGTCCACTGTGTATTTATAATCTCTAAATGTGACCCGGCCTTCGAAAAAGGTTTAGACCACGCCTTGTTAAATCGAAATACCATCCGCGATTGCATAATAATATTTCTATAGCCGTAAGTGTAATACCAAGGAATAATAAGGGAAGGAAACACCTGCAGATGATAATAGTGTTTAATGTTTGTGAGCCCATAAATAACATGGTAATATCATAGGCAAGCACAATATAATTGCAGTTTATTACCGAAAGCCGAAAATCGATATCATGTGAAGCGCGTACGACCGAACGGAACGGTATTCGTCGGTAAATAGTGACCCGTTTTTAGAGGAGTTTGCAGACCGCGGACGTCTGTGTACCAAATTTGGAGATTGTGTGACATGAAAATATAATAAATATAACGACCATATAGCCGGACGTCGCGACGACTACGGTCATGACGTCGATATAATATTATATAGATTTGATACGAAAAAAAAATTCGAGTCCCCCGAAACGGAGACGGAAGCAACAATAACAATTATGCGCGACGGCGTTTAATATAATATTTCGAGAACAGCGAATACTAAGTAATATATATCACATCATATTATTACGATTATCATATTTATTCGGTCTTACGGAGCAGCTATACAAATCGTGCGGCGGCAGATGATATTTTAAACGGGAGCTCTCTTTTTAACGTCATAAACGAATCGTTATTAATTTTTAACTCGCGAGGGGGGGGGCGGGTTCACTCGCTGTGCGGAATGAAATACCCACGGCCTCGTCGCTCGTCAAACTTTATGGCCCCCGCGATAGTTATACGACCGCTGTACACGCACAATATACAGTAATAATAATATTTATAACGAATTATACCGTACGCGTTCTGCGAAAAAAAAAAACATTCGCTCTAAATGATCTCGCAGACGAGCCGACCGGCGGCATCATCGCGCACGACCCTAATGCGTTCTGAAACGCGTACATAATTATACGAGCAATTTATTGTTTTATAATTGTTTTCACGACCATCGTCGTCGGATTTAAATCGACACTCGAAAACGTCTTGGCCGCACCACACTGCTGCAGTACGTCGTGTGCATTACATATTTCGTTTCTTACCAGAACACCCGAACTCGCCGTATTTGACCGGTTTCACTGCAACTGCGACACACGTACGGCGCACGTTGCTGACAATAGATAATAATATTTTTTAAAAAATGTCATAATATATTAGAGGCATCTGTCTGCATCGTACATAATTTCATGCTCGAGAGGACGGTGCACGGACATATGTATTGTCTCCGAGGTCTTAGACATGTGCGCTATATACATGGCAAATCTTTGCTGAGCAGTTCGAGTTCGGCTTCGTTCGTTACAACATTGGAGCGAATCGACCTTATATATGAAACTTATATTGTTAATAATTATTGTAAATTTCACTCTGTCTTTATGATGTATTTATATATTGATAAATATGTTGAGGCCATTGGCAACTCACATGGTGAGCAGCTCGCTTTAATTTAATAAAAGTTGTGTCTCTCTCTCTTGTATTTTACGATGGTTATATTTTTTAGCAATTTAAAAATGCTCATAAATCACTTAAAACTAAATTATCCTAGAAAACTCACTTTCAAACAGAGATAAATACTCCCCGCCACCGAGTTTCATAATATAGGCCGATTCACTCGAATTTCAAAACTAACGAAGCTAAACGCATAATCTGCTGAGAGTGAATTTTGTATGTTGCGCACTTGTGAGAAGAAGACAACAAATAGCCGCCCTACTTTACTATACATATAATGTTGTACATCTGTGAAACATTAAAATCTCTAGTCGGAAGTACGAATAAAATATAATAATATTATTGCACTGGGTTGCGACGATACTACAATAATTAATGCTCGACGTGAATGATGTTTACTGGAAAATTTTATTTTATTTGGGAATTTGATAAATGAAAGTCATTCGAGCCTGCGGCGTATGTATGTCGACCTTGGACCTGGCTTTTAGTGCAGGTGAAGTACGCGAGCATAAAAAAAAATCAAACAAAAAACACGTTCCACGGTGGCGACTGGTATGGCGGCGGCTCATTAATAATACTATATTTTTAACAATTGTAATTTCCGAGAGAAAAAGAAACCGCAATCGCTCGCAATTGATAAAGAAAACAATAAAATAATGTGTCCGTTCTCCGGTTGCCTTATATCAATATTATATTACACCTATGGTAATGATGATGATGATGATGATGACGAGGATACATGCGGTGGCTAATAGGTTTAAGCGATTTGGTGAATTCAAAAGCATGTCAAGTTGTGTATGTATATATATATAATATACGCCATGTGTGGTTCTTTACAACGCTACAGCGGCACGGAGTCGGCGTAGGAGCTTATGTTATATTATATAGTATGCGTCGAGCCGTGAAGGGGAGGGTTGACGAGTATAATAAAGAATACAAAACTGTTATATTTTTCATTCGAGTGCCCCTTTTCCCCGCCAGCGCAGTCGCGTCAGACGCACACACATACACGTTCGGAGCGCTGCACGATGACCGAACATCCTCACAATGGCGCGTCTTACGTCACCATCAAGTGGTGGGCTGTCAAAAATAATAATAAAAAAAATAAACTAAATAAAGAAATAATAATAATAATAACGCGTATACACCATATATACAATATTATTTTATTATATTATTATTATATAATATAATATATATATATATACACATGAGCGTGTGTGTAGCGTCGTCGTAGCGTAGTTGTTCTCCGTCCGCGTTCGAGTGGCACCTCATAGCGAGCTGGAAACTCACACATGACATCCCGGGGCTGCCGGGTCGCATGACTGGCCGATAAAAAAAAATTGAAAAAAAAGAAGCTACAGCTCTGTCCGTCGGTACAAAATATACCCTCCGGGTGGCAAACGCAGACTTATACGTCCGTTCTCACTTCCTCTGAGGCGCACTGCAGCGGCTCTCTCACACGTCGACTATACACAATATGATATGTACTTCTCTCCGCGAGACAATAGACGAGGAGAAACCGGAGCTAATATTAAATCGAATAATAAATACACACACACACACACACACACACACGCCGTATAGTGCGGCGGAGGCGGTACGGCGGCGATGAGATGGCTCCTAGTGTTATGACGTCTTAAACGGATCACGTCTGCAGCGATTCGTGCACGTGATGTATGTAGGTATACGTACATGTACGTGTGTACATAGAAGAGCTTAGAACAAAACAAAAAAAAACCCGAACAAAACGAGTCGTATACGGGAGGAGTGAATCTGCGGTGGAGACTTCAACACGAAACTTTGTCGTCGTCGCACTCCTACACAAGCGCTCACACACACGCACACACTACGCCGCTGCAGTTGTATTGCGCACATTACGCGCGTATATGCTATTATGTGTGTGCTCAATATATATGTATATACGCAGAGGAGAGGCGTTAATCACGTTTTCTCTTAATGCACCTCCTACCCCCCCCCCCCCCGGTCGAACGCGCAAAAAGTGTAAACAGTAGTCGCCATAACGAGGACGCGTGCAGCGCACCCCTCACGTGAAGATGTGCGTTTTTATAATGCACATTATCATAATAGCGTACATGTACCTATGTTATTACACTCGCGTACGTGTGCGTTTTTTCTTCGCAGTGTATATCATTATTCGAATTCCGATTCTATCGACGTTTGCGATCGAGAGGCGACGGAGACGACGACGACGACTGCAACGCCCGTTATTATACTTTCACGATGGTTTTTTTTTTTTTTTTGTTCCAAGACGATCGTTTTCGCGGCTCTAAACGCAGCTCGTTGGCCGAATCGGCGGACAAGGCTTATTCGTTCGTTCCACTCCAAACGAAATCTGCAAAATAATTTGAATTATAATATTTATTATATATACCGACCGTACGCACGTCGCTTTATACGACGCACAGTGTACACTGCAAATCATACTGCGCGGAGGTAAAGTGCAGTACCTCTACTATGACAATACCTCCAGAAGCGTATTTAGGGTTTTCCACAAGATGGCTTGGATAGTTTTTCAAACACAGTACCTCCAAGAGCGACCAGCCCCGACATGCCGTTCTATTTGTACAGATATTTCCCGGGTCAACCATGTACAGAGGTCAAAACGCCAAATGTCTGCGGAAAATTTCTCAGAGAGCTTCTCAGAGCTCCACGCGGAGAGATATTAGAGAATTGTTGCTGAAAAAACCAGGAGTCTTAGAACGAATAATGGATTGTAATTATATGAACGATGTCGTATATACTATAATATAACATACTTACGTACCGCGCACGCTATTATATTGTCGCGTCTTCCAACAGCGATACAAAAAAAAAGCTATTCGCCACAATAGCTGTTTGCAGTGTGCATAAAACACAACAATATTATGCACGTATACGCACCGCAACACTGCGGCAGTTGGTCTGGCGAATTCCGCGAGCGGTATGCGCTTCTGCAGCGGACACGCACGCGAGTCCTACAACTCGGGTATCTGCCACACTGCAGCCACTGCGGATCCATTAATGGGTATATTATTACTATTATTATTATCGTCATCGTCATCGTTATTATTATTATTATTATTATTATTATTATTATTATTATTATTAAATCGGACATTATAGACACTGCACCGTCCGCGGTCGGTCGGTCGGTCGTCGGGTGTGCGCGCACGAGCGCGGCGGGGCCATTAACTCTTCGGTAGAGTGCGGGGGGGGACGGGGGAGGCACCCAGATGTAATTCATTTGCATAGATCGTGTCGGACGAGTGGGTGGGGGGGGGGATATGACTGATGCCCGAAGGTCCGATTGAGTATATATAATATATATTATATATAGGTAGGTACCTCTGTATAATAATATGTATTCCATTATAATATTATTATATTGTATTATACTCGCACTTGTGTGTGCGTGTGTGTGTGTGTGTGTGTGCGTGTGCGTGGATTATAATTAACCCGAGTTCCCCGACAAAAGAGATCAGCGAACGAGTTGCGCGAAAAGTGCACAAAATAATAATAATATTACATACCTATACACAGTCGCGCGCACGCACACACATCCACAAATGACCCGAGTCGAGGTCAGATTTCCCCACCCCTCGTGTCCCGCTGACGTATATACACGCGAATGCCCAGTCGATAAACGCATGCGTGTACCCATCATATACGTATATACATTAGATGTATGTGCATGCGACATGATGCGATCGTTATATACGCGTGTGTGTATATACCTGTGTGTCTTGTTATTACCATCGTTATTATTATTATTATTATTATTATTATTATTATTATTATTAGTGTACAGGTATATTGCGGTTTACGGACATATTATGTAGGTAGGTTAGGTTCGCGTGCTAGTTTGTGATTTCCGTTTGAAAATTCGCGTACACCGACGTAATAACTGCAATAATGACGATGTTATTGTTGAGCAGAGCCGTCGCGGAAAATGGACACGGCCGACGAACTGCTGCTGCAGTTTTTCACCGGCATCCGATATTTGCTATAATCGAGCGTGTAACAGCTGATCGCACTGGATAGATGGGACTGGATAGGTAGGTATTATAATAGTGTTATACGGATCCCCGTGAATACAAGCTCAAGACGGGAGTTTATAATACTAGTTGTACCGATAAACAAGTGGGCATCATCTTTGATACAACAGATATCATTATGTCTATTAGCAGCTACAACAGGTGGCTGTAAGCTCAGCTTGCGCCCAGAGAGTTAATTTCTAAATAGAATCGTGATTTATGTAATTGATTTTTCTGTCTATTTCATAAACAAATACCAAGATAAAGTGATTACAATGTTAGGATTATCGACGCTCTTTGTCTAAATCTAAGTCGTACACAAATGATTAAGTGTTTTAAAGTTATATTTTCGCCTAAAATGATGCAATAGTTATTAAAATATTATAATATTATATAAGAGCATTACATAATGCGTTTGTTGTGTACTATTGTTATAAGGTAGATAGCTTTTGAGTCAATACTGACGTACGAGTACCTATTAGAAAGGTGGAAGTATAAGCAATAATGGAACCACAACTAAGAATCTAAAGCAGAATATCCTGTGTTATTATTATCTTCTCATATCTAAATATTTTAAACTCTACTACCGAAACTCGTACGTAAGTAGGTGGTATCGAAAGAATAGAACTTTGGTACAAATTACAACTTTTATTGCTTCCTATACTAGCTGTGACCTGGTGAAAATTACATATCTCTAGCTGTTTTGGCGCAAATTATATTTTATAATGGCATCTCAAAAATATCGGTACAGTTGTGCAAATCACACATGTTTTTTATGTTTAGGGTCAATGTTGGTGCAAACTGACTACAGCTCTCAAGGCTGCCTTGTACGGCCGAATAAATAGCATAATATTGTCATTCATCATCATCGAAACAAGCGCGTCTTCGTTATTCTACACCGCGGTCGACGACGAAATCGAACAGACGCTATATATTATTTTATACGCTTCGATTTGGCCGCAATTCGCGGTCGAAGCGGATCACTGTCGTCGTAATATATCATTATAGCACAAGATTATGTTCGTGCGATTGCCATGATAAAAAACGCTGAGGCATCACACATCGTGCCTGGATGATATCCACCTGCTGCAGCAGTTGACTGTATATAGTGTGACTATAGAGTACGTGTGGCCGTCAGATATCAACCGACAACGGTTTTACATAATTTATGTAGGTACACGCGGCGAGCATGTATTGATGTGTGTGTGTGTGTATATATATACATGTATACTTGTACTTAGGTATTCTATATATTATTATACGGACGGGTTTCAATAAACACTTACGTTTAAGAAAAAAAAAACTATTATAATATGGACACCGTCGGTTCGAAAACGTCGATCAGTTCAAAGCAGGCACCTATATATATATATGTACACACACATATTTGTCTCAATCGCCGAACCACGCGTATGGTATTATTATATTCTATTATGTAATAGTTCAATTTAATATTATAATATAGAACTGCCCACATCGGTTTTATATAGTTGCATTGTGAAACCGTGTTTAGCTATTTTAATTGGTTATTATAACTTATGAATATTTATAATATTAATGTAATCAATTCGGTGCGGCTATTATTGGGAGCGGATCGCCATTTTTCGGAAGTATTGTTTAGAACTACGCTTTTTTCAACAGTATAAATAGTGAACACCTATCTACTTTGAACCACATACAGGCGCAAACTAGAATTGTATTTGTGGGTGGGCTAAATTGTTAATAGGAACAGTGACCCGAGGGGGCTTCGCCCCCACGCCACAAACATTTGTTATGAACACTTGCAGGTAGGTACCTATATATAATAAGTAATAACATATATAATAAGTTTCACAAAAAATCCTATAGTGAAACATTATTCAGGAAACAAAATATTTTAATCTTGTTAAAAAATTAATTTTAGTTTCAAAAAACTGGGGTCGGAAACTACGCAGACAATACTGGGTGGGCTTGTCTTTCCTTGCCTGGCCATCCCCTAGTTGCAGCTATATATGCTTTTTAAACATTTACAGTTTGTAATAATAAAAGAAGTATGTTTATTTTTTACCATAAACTAAAATAAATGAGATTCATTTGACATTTAAAAAAACTTACGCATCTAAATAAAATATACTGCAATTATATAGCAGGAGGGATGCTGATACGTTTAAAAAATGTAACAGAGATTTTTGTGGACACCGACGGATTTGACAGGTGTGCCTGATTGGTTTTTCTTGTAACAAGGGACTATAATAATAGAGATATTCCGACTAAAATGCAAAGGCATTACTCAGAGAATTGCTTATTTTATTAATATTCCGAACCGGAAGCGACTGCAGATTATGAAAAAGTATTGACTTCCGAGATAGTTTCACAAGCCGATAACTGACAGTATTGTTTGACTTGTGCTGCTACTCAGCGGGGACAACGCGAGATAAATTTATATATACTTATATACCTATGAGGACGACGACGAAGGGACTAACACCAAAACTATATTATTATTATTATTATATTAATGTTTATACGTTTTTTGGGTCGCTGACACGACGTCGGTTCGGCGGTACTCTGATCGCCGGACCTCGTTGCGTTTTCTACGTATAATATGCAGATCGTACAATAATAATAACAAAAATAGCGACCAACATCATTTTAATATTTTACGCGTTAGACACACGATGTACACCCCCTGGCGCGTCGCCGGACTCGACAAATCTTATCAATTACACCTATCTCGTTTTTTTTTTAAATGATCTCGCAAGTGCATTGTTCTCCTCTCAAGTCCGTCCGACTTTCCAAAACGGCTGACTTCGATGTGTCAACCGCCACGCGGCATAAATCATTATGGTCGTCGGTCCGCGGTTCCGAGACCAACGTAAAAACATTAATCAGTTATCCACCCGCCTTACGCTTCTTCGTAATAATACATATGCATATTACGATATAGACGACCAAACGCCATTGAAATCGTCCGAGTATCGATATATGTGTGTGTGTGTGTGTGTGTGTGTGTGTGTGAGTGGTTATTTTAACTTGATCTTAAACATATGTTTATATTACGAATTATTACCGAAATATTATTATGTATTCCGTGCACACGATGCGTCTGCGGGGCGTCACAATATAATAATTGTGGTGTGCTTATTACAGGTTCCGTACGAAAATCACGGTCCTCTCGGTCCGACGTAAAACAATTACGGTGCGTATTAGGCGATCGTAATGACTACTGTTATCCGATAAAAATACATTTATATATATATATGTATATGTATATTCGGCTCGGAGGCAGAGCTGCGGCGATAGTATACGCGCAGACAGACGAAAGGAATGGTAATAAAAACAGAAAAAAAAAAGGAAAAACTTTTAAAATTACCGAGTTCTTCTGTCATATTTCCGAACGAAAATTCGGGTCATTAGAGTGAAACAAATATTGACGACTGGGTAATGAGGTAGTGCGGCGGCGGGCGCTGTGGGGTCGTCGTCGCGTTCCGGCAGAGATGGTGGTGGTGATGGTGGTGGTGGTGGTGGTGGTGATGGTGGCGGAGCGGCGGCGGTGAAATGGAATCACTTAAAAAGGCGTTTCTGTTATTATTTTCTTCTGGAAAGGATATGAAAAAAAAAAAAATAATAATAATAAATAAATAATACAAATACTATAAGAGCGAGATGGGGTGCATTTTTATTATTACATTAACTTATTAGCGGTCCCTCGCCCCCGGCGCGCCGGCGGAAACGACGGGAATAAGTGATTTTTTCCAGAACGACATTTCGACGTTCAATTATTACAATATAAAGACGCTAAAGGGTGGGAAAAAGTAGGTTGGTATACTCGAATTCATATCTAAATGATGATGTCGAGAAATTTTTATCTGAAAGGAAAACGTGTAGACATTATTCGGTTCCGCGTGGTATCTGTAAACGCGAATGGTTGTCATGGTGGAGGGCGGGGGGTAGTGAAATAAAACGACGAAAAGGAAACGGTTTTTTTTCCGCCGTCAACCGAATGGTATCGCGCGGTGTACCTTCCTCTGATACCGGATGATGGAGGCGGTCGAAAAATATCAACCGTACTTAGCGATTCTCGCAAAGACGAGACGTTTATTAGATAATGCTGCGAGTTTTATATTATTATTTAAATATATGATAATATGTATATTACGCCTACCGTACGACGATAACAACATTTAAACGATTGTTAATGTCGAATCCGCCGCTGCCGCTGCTGCAGTAGTTCTAGAAGGAGCAAAAGTTAACAAATTTTTATTGGATCACCTCCAAAGCCAAAGGCTGTTCCAATGTAGTGGGCGAATATCAACTTCCTTGTCTCTCCTCAAAACTTTCGCCATTTCCATTCATTTTCCATTCCAATTCGTCCAACACTTAATTTTAAAAAAACGATTCATATTGTACGCAGGATGATAAGCGGTCGGATTTGATCCGAGCTTTAATATTGGTGTGACGTTTTGAATAAATTATCGTGTATGTTTTTTGTTGTTTGTTGAGCAATGGAGCTTATATAATTGGGTGTACACCTCCCAAAGCGTCGGTAAGTATCACAAAAACTCTAGAGAAAAGAGCTTGAGCGATTTTACCCATCACTGCAGTACCAAACTTTTGAGCTGTGTAAAATGTCCAAACTACGGGTTCTCACAAAAATTAAAATACGACTCACGCCTGGTCCACTATATACATCGTCTAGTAAAAATAGTTCAGTCATAGGTACCTGTTGACGGCCGGTGAGTAAACTTTACAGGATTTCAATTCCGATAACGTCGGATAATCCCTAATATCGTGATAAACTGATAACGCTATAATTGTCATGCGTTATACACATATAATGTGTATATTGTTATAGGCGCATGTACAAGTAAAATAATTGAATATCAATAAATTTTGTCCTCGCGCCGAAATGTCCGCGTTTGAATGACTATTAGTGCCCAAAATGGTCGGACATTTTGAATCCATTTGTCCGTGTTCGGGATGACGGAGCTGGCCACCGAGGACCCGTCATTCCTGTTCCGAATTATTATTATTTTATTTTATCTGTTGTATGCATTGTAATTCTACTATTTTTGTTTATTTGTTTTCAACGTCGTTTTTACAATTTTCAATTTTAATTTGTTTAACATTCGCTTGTCTGTTTTGGTGTTTGAGCGGCAGGGGCAACCCGTATACATGTAATAAATAAATAAATAGTCACAACTTATTATAGTGCGTTTTACCTCGCTTTTGAACGTATAATAATAATGTAATATAAACGTATAATATCCTCTGTATATGAAAATCGCGTCTAATCTCTTCGGGTGCATCAGCCTCAGCATATTGCAGCCGACCGTCTCGTCGGTCGTGATAACCGTCGGCGTCCTAAATACGCTGCGTATGTGTATGACCGACTTGACGCGATTATCTACGTTTTGCGTTTTACGATAAATCACTATTCTTCTGTCGCCTAGAAATCGAAGTACGTACATGTTTTCTTTCCCCGCGTCTAATCGTTGCTGAAAACCTATTATCTCGTCGGTCTCTCCTGGAAATGAGTGGATTTTTTACAGCGCAAAGTAGACGAATACTGATTTCGCAGTCGACATAATTGCTCAATTTGAATTTCTGAGATCATTCGGTTGCGTTTTTGGACATGAACGCGTCTATGCGCAATACATTATACGTAAAAACTCGCTTCGTTCCTATACATAATAATACTATTAATGATATCATTTCTAAGCGATTTCGAAGTATACACTTATTACTTGCGTAAAAGTTCGAAGTTCGACTTCTTTTTTCAAATACATTTTTTCATTACGTGTATTACAGTGTTATTGATTAATATTATATTTGCTCGTTCGCTGTTTGAACACAAGCGCTGATTAGGTTGAGCAGAAACAGTAATATTTTGTGGGCGGCGTCTGCGGCACTGCTTTTCGAATAGTGCAACAATGATGACCCCGCCAAAAACGTAACCACCGAAGTTAAATCACTCTTAAACGCTACCTAATGCGGTACAACCCAAACGAAATATTATGATGTATGCTCAAGACATGATAATTTTTTTTTTCTTACTCGATTGAGGTAGTTAATATACACATACGATTTATAGGTACTTCGTCGTCATCAGTCCGCTAACGGTTACTATATAATATTTTATTACGTTCATACGTGAGTGTATAGGTATGTAATATATTAATCGGACTTCAGCCAAAGTAACGATTTTATTAGTATTTAATCCGAAATACGTGTTCGGGATAACGCGAAACCCGTTTCGGAAATTATTCTCGTGCACACAAAACGATAGACCGCGTATTATTGGTCCTATAATACGCTACCTATATAATAATAATAATTATTATTATTGCTATTCGGTTAAGTCTTACTTCCTTTCCTCCACGCAGAACGACGTGATTAATTTTACGTTTCTTAACGGTTTTATTATTACCGTGGTAGCGAAGTAGGCGTTTGACGGGAAAAATTGAGTCAACATTGTCCAACCTATTAAATACGTTTTGACCGAAACGGTAGGCAAACGCTTCTGTGTGCACACGCCATAATAAATATAAATAAAATATGTAATAATAATATATAATAACAATATAATGCACGATTGTGGTCTGTACAACCGCTACTCGTATAATAATTGTTTACTATCATCATTATTTTATTAGGCGTTCCTAATTCGAGTCCCGATGTGTCATTATATCTTGTGCATTATGGTCATTCAATAAACACACACACACACAAATATTACAGCATAGGTATGGAGGTCGATACGGCGTATTACCGTCGATTTATTTTTATGGTGTAGAGTTGTAAGTAACATATTATAGAATATGTATTATTGCGTTGGAAACGCAACCGACATTTACAGCCGCAGGTCGATTGATTATTTATTTTTAAGAACATTATTCTATTGACTCCACTCGGGCTATATATTATTATACCTAAATTTATTTTTTCCGGAAACCGCCGACTGCAGGCTGTTTCGCCCACTCGTGTCGCTCCCATATATAATACCGCAGAAAGCCGCCGATAGACCTCGCTGTGCGCTCACTTAACCCCGGCGACAATACAATCTATTGACATCTGAACCATCGATCTCCCCCCGACTGGGCAATGGAAAAAAAAACAATAGTATATTTCATCAACCGTCGGGTAAATCTGATCGAAATGCGACGAATAAAAAAAACCTGTGCACCGCGCAAATCGTCGTATCGCACAGTTTTGATTTCGGACCAACTACGGTTTCAGGTCGCACCGCAATACAATGCGACGACCGCTGTACGAAACCGCGTTGGTTTGAAAATCCTCATCGGCCAGCCGTAGACGATATTTTGCTATTATCGCGTCATTTCCATAACATTTCGGCGGACTGGTATTCGTTTTCTCCGACGTACGCCAGAGCTAGCCGATGGTGATCATATCGTGCACACACCACCGGGCGGGACGGAAATTCGGATAACCGAAACGTTTCAGCCGCCCTTCGCGCAGAGTGTTTCGAGTTTCAAAATATTTATTATACACATAATTGGACGCCCTTATACGCTCGATCGTGCCATACACACACAACGCTACACACGCATATACTCGTATATATACAGTATACACTGTGTGTGTGTGTGTGCGCATCACACTTAAATGACATGCACCGTAGTAGAAGTATCTCTCGTTCCGCGTACATTATATATGCTCATAATAATAATAATATGTAGAAAATAATGTGTGGCACGTGTGCAGTACATTCGTCGTAATTATTCCACACATCGAGGTATACCTCGACCATTATACATATAGTGTTCGGGGCCGGCAGGAAAGTTGATGCTGCAGCGGGGACGTGTATAATAAATGATTTATGCATTTCGGGTCGAACGCTGTATTATGCGCGGCTTAGAATAACGCACCGCTATTGTTTTAACGGTGAATTACGATTTCAATATGGGGCGATATGTGTGTATATGTGTGCCCAGGAGCTTTCGAAATTGAAGAGCAGCGCCACACACTGCTGCACCGCTCTCGAGTGCGGACGGCGGCGTAATGAAAACAACAAGTAGTTATGTGCATTGTGTATTGAACACGACGAGTGCGTAATTTCCGAGTGATTTATCAGAAACATAATAATAATAATAATAATAATAATAATAGTCACAATAATACTACGCGATACGCAGCAGACAAACTGCAAACACTATACACGTATGGTGTATTATATTATTCAAGTGTCCGCGGCTCGACATTGAAATAATATGCGGAAAATCTAAATTCGTTTTGTGAGTTAAAAAAAAAAAAACAAATTTTAACGTCAGAAAAGCAGTGTAGGTATACCTATACGAATAAGCCGCGACGTCAAAAATAGTTTTCTAATATGTTCACACAATCGCACCGGCAATTCATTAACAATCGTAGCAGGTAGGTATACTGCAGGCTGCAGTAAGTTGTTGTCGCTGGCAGCTGGCGGTCAATATTGTTTTGTTTTAAAGGTTGATTGCCCGAGACATATAGTAATATAATATAGTATGATTATTATTATTATTATTATTATTATTATGCTCATGCCCCGCGATACCTAATTCGAGTATTTTGTTTTCTCAGTCGCGCATAGGCGGTTACGATATATGTATATATATATATACATAACGCAAGATGGTAAAATTTATGTATATAGGAAACTGCAGACACGAATGAACGCAACGCACCTACCTATATAAACGTTATAGAGATAGCCGGTGTGGAAGGTGCCTATATACTGCTGTAATACGCGCACATTGTGTGTCGAAATGAATTTCACAATAATTTACGAATTGTAAAGTTTTATGAGAATGGGGAGGATAACGTTATAATGTTTTGCCGGCGGTATTGTTGTACGGTGGTTCATGGCGCTGGCCAGACGAACGGACAGGGAAAGGCGGAGACGCCTTATAATATGCACGCACACACGCGCGCACACACACACACACACACACACACACACACACACACACACACACACATATATATATATACATACACGTATATAGGTATACCTCCTGTCTGTATAATAATACTTCGGTATACTGTGCGCGCGAGAGGACCTTTGATTGTGTGGTAAAAATCGTTCTCGCCGCGTACGCGCATATACACGTATGGACTGTATACGTGCAGTATTATGTAGTATTTATTGCGCGTGTGTGTACACATGTATAGGTAGGCAGTGCGTTGTTATTATACACGAATAGTACAGGCTATAGGCATAATATATACGTATATTCTATAATATTATAATATTTTATTGTGGAGTAGCGGAAAACGCGTGGAAAATAAAATATAAAATGATTTATACGCCGAATTCAATGGGGCGACTAACTAAAAAATAAAATAAAAAAAAAAAAACTACATCAATAATAACAAACATTATAACGAATATTTTAAGTGGAAGGTCGGACGACCGAACCGAGGTACAAAGCGCGCGTCGGGGTTACACAGCCGGCCGCCGGACCCTTGTTATATTATTATACACGTCATACAATCCATTATTATAATAATGCACACACACACACACACACACACATTTATTATATTTACCTATACGCGTATACGACGGTGGTGGGTTGGTGCCCGCCGACCATTGTCGTCGATTTTACAATAATGTCGTACGCACAGAAATCGAATGTCCCAGAGAGAACGGTAAACATTTGTCCGGTCGTCGGCCGATATAATAGTACGCGCGCAGTTGTACGACTCCTTTCGTGTGCATACGATTAATTTGTCCCGAATTTCTGTTTGTTTATTTTTTCATTATTATCGTCCGTATCATGTGTGTATTTGGACGAACTGTTATAGTGCGTTTGTCGATTGCCGCCGCGCCGCTCCAGCAGAGAGAGACGATACGAAACGTTTTAAAAACGTAAAATATTATGTGCATACACCTCTCGTGGGTATATTTTTTTATTCGCCACGGAGATTCGGCCTCGGATTAATTGCACGCGTGTCCTGCACCTCGCGTCTCCTCGGTCATTCGCGTCCGTGTAAAATAATGTAATATAATATTGAATAGCCGTAAAAATAGGTGGGTACTATAGAGACCTGCACGAGCCGATTTTTTTTTTCTGGCCGGACGTCTATATAAAATAGTATTTCGAGATT
This sequence comes from Myzus persicae, assembly GCF_001856785.1. Taxonomy (NCBI): domain Eukaryota; kingdom Metazoa; phylum Arthropoda; class Insecta; order Hemiptera; family Aphididae; genus Myzus; species Myzus persicae. The sequence continues at coordinate 259,346 of NW_019104100.1, read as the reverse complement.
TAATTTCCATAATATTTGGTCTGTTTTTGAGCTATTTAATGTTTTTTTTGTTTCATTGTTGATGAAAAAAAAAAAATATTAAGCTCTGTCTGCAAAAAACTCGAAAAATCAATGCAAGTTGTTATTGAAGTATGAATCGAAAGTTGTAGCTAAAATCCGCATTAATTTATGATAATATGCTGGTACTTATGCGAGCTGCAATTGTACTTAAATGTTCAAGCACCTATAAAAGTAAAAAACGTACTTTTCAGTCTTTTACTCGATTCACATGTTATAGTTTAAGACGGTGTGGATGCCGTCGTCCAACAAAGTATGTATAACTGTGAGTCGTGCCCGCAGACCGTGGATTTAACCATCTTAATTTGTGGTTGTAGGTAAACGTTACCGCTATAACTAAAATTTAAAAATATTAACATTGAAATTTATTAAAACATTGGTTACAAAATGTAATAACTAATATTATGTACTGTTAGAGTATATTAGGCAGTATAGGTACCTACTTAAATAAAAACATAAACATATAAAGCATCATATGCAAACTATAATATACCTGTGAGTTATAACCTATTATTATATCCATGTGATATAGTACACCCATACCTTGGTTTTAGGTATACGGTATAGTGTACACCAATTCCGCCATTACAGATATTTTACATTAAATTATCTTTTGAAATAATCCATTTACTATCTATAAAACCAATACAAACTTCACTTTGTACATTTCTAATGTTATCCACCTACTGATATTATGAAAGGCGAAGACGGATAACTGTAGATATACTAAAAAAAAAAATTAATTAGTTGAGTGTATGGAACAAAACACGAAATATCTATGTATAATGATTATTTTTTAGCTTTAAATCAATAGTCGTCATTAATTACACACGTATCGATATTGCTAGAAAACAATTTCAATCGTTCATAATTTGTTTATTGGATTTGTGTTTTGTACGAATTATAATAATTAACGGTGTGCCGGTGTAAAGCCATTTGGGCTAAATTAGTTGTACATGCATACAATAAGTATTAATATTATAAATTATGAATAAAAAAAATAATAATAATATAAACAATATTAATTTATACATTTTTTTTATTAACATTGTAATCATATATTATTACACTTTAGAACAGAAAAAAAAATAGTACAATCAATAACGATCCATACAATTTTCTTTATTTTCATTCCAATTTTTTAGCTTCTAGCTTTTGACTTTCGGCCACAATCGTCTAGAAGAAACTGGACAAATATTTGAAAGGAGACACGCTGGTGCGTTAAAATCAGCAAATGTCCATGGTCTCAGACATATATTGTACCAAGGACAAAAATAGAGGATTTGCGGAGACTATCAGGCCAGGAAGTCGGCGGTGACCGAGCCTGCAGGGTGGTTCTCGCCGGGCCACGACGACACGACGCAGTGCACTACAACTCACGGCCGACAGCGATTCAGCCGGCAGCACTCTCGGCGGAGCAAGAGGAGGATGTTGGTGCTCGACGGCGATAATGGCACGCAGCTGCAGCAGCCGCAGGATCAGGATCAGCTACATAGACGAGTTTAAAGATCAGCCTTTGCCGGAGGACCACCGAAAACGCTGCCCGCGTCCTGGAAACCGACCCGCGTTCGTCCTGTGCAGCGGTCGCCGGGCGGTTCGGACTATAGAAAGCTTTGGGCTGCAGATCGGGGGCGTGTCGAGTGCATCGGACCGGGAAATGGTGACTGGAGGAACTTGGTGACTGTGAAACTGATAAGAAAGTGAAGAATAAGAAAGTGAATACGAAGTGTGAAGGTGGCAGCTTCAATAGAAACGTGACAAGACTTCAAGAACGCCAGCTGGCGCATATTGCAGAAAACTTGCAGGTTAGATTTGTATAATATGCTGAAAATAATGAAACGAAATTAAAAATGTTGATTTTTTCCAGGTTAAAACACTCTTAATTCATAGTACTGTTTAGGTGCTTACTTACATAAGTATATATTTGGTATATATATTATTTTTTTGCTATTTGGTACCATGTATTGTGGTAAAATCGTTACATTTGTTGTAGCGCTTCGATAAGTTAACTGCCTCGGATTTACCAAGACACTTCTTCTTATTCCCTTCAGTTTCACCGTCCGTTTGTTCCTCCTCGGTCATGTCACCATTTCCGCGGTTCCGACACTCACCCAACACACGCACTCCGATCTGCAACCCGGCTTTCTCGTCCGATTCGCAAGCACAGAACGAACACGGGTGGGCCGGTTTCCTGCGGACGCGGCAGCATTTCCAGTGCACGGTCCTACGGCGTAGGCCAATCTTTAAACTCGCCCTGCCGATCCTGATCCTCTGTCGGCGGCTGCTGCTGCTTCTGCAAGTGCCGCTGCATGCCATGTCTTATGTTTATCGCCGTCGAGCTCGCATCCTCCTACTCCGCCGGCTGAATCGCATTCGGCCACATTGTTGTAGTACACTGCGCTAAGTCGTCTCCTTGATCCCGACGAGAACGTTGCCCGGTCACCGCAAAGGCCCGTCGGCATTAGCCACATGGCGTCCTGGTCCGACAGCCCGCCGCTACAGTCCTCTATTCGTCCTTGGTACAATATGTCTGGTTATAAGCTCCTTCACGGTTCCATGATTTGTAACACAGCCAGCGTCCTTCCTCTAGTGTGTCCGGTTTCATAGTGAATATACATAGTTCATTTTTACAACTTTGATATTCAAATAAACAAAAATCGTTACTATGGGGTCCAAGATATTATTATTCGATTCGATTGTAGCTAGCCAGATGCCATATATAATCCATGTATGTGTATTTATATGTCATATTAATACCCACCTAACTCACATAATATTAAACTTAAATAAATAAACAAAAATTATGGTTTACTTTTTTTTTCATTACCTATAGTTACAAAATTATAAAGATAGAATTCGATCTATGTATACTCATGAAGTAATTTTATAACATATTATACTATGAGAACACACTCCAACAAGCATAATATTTTATCACGTAAAAAGTATGGTGTGGACACAAAATCACCCCCCCCCCCCTCAAAAAAAAAACATTTTAGTGCGAGTCGCGCCATCACTAAATATATAGGCTATAAATTATGAAATACAAATAAAATTATTTTGTATACAAATATAAAACGGTGGTGACAAATTAATACAACGAGCTCTACTTTATCGGAAGGGCCACCCAGGCGCGAATCCAAGGGGGGCAAGGGGCCAGGCCCCTCCCCCATAGACTCTGGTGAATTTTCTATTATATCTATTTTAAGTAATTGACGAATTTGCAAAATCTAAAAGACGAAACGATTTTGTTCTGTGATCATTTTTTTTAATATTTGTTATATTTCATCATTAATTATTATTTATTATACATAATAAATAATATATATTATATATTTTTATATATTTTGTTTTTTTTTTACATATTTTATTATCAATTATTATTTATTATATTGTTTTTTTGTATATTACGTATCATTATTAATTAAACCATTTATATTACTTATCTAATTATTTTATTTATTTTATTGTACTGATAAGTTTTTATCAGACTTAGGCCGAAATTTTATTTAAGAAGCCCCCCCGTTAATAGGTTCTAGATCCACGCCGGGGGCCACCACAATAATAATAGTACCTATAAATATAGACAATAATATGAAATTCAAGTTTAGAAATTAGAGTATAATATTCGTTTGCGACTGCTTAATGCTTATTTCACCAGAAATACCGTTTGGACGAATAAGTATGAATAGGTCTGTAGGTGAATTGATTTATATACCACTGTATTGTGATGTATTGTTTCAATTGAAAAATAAAACAATAAAATCAAATCACATACAATACCCATAATACATGATTAACAATAATGCACTATCAAAAAGATATTGGTATACGGTTACATAATATTTTAATTTAGTAATGTACACGATAGGTTTATTGCTTTATTACTATTATTATTGTAGCTTCAGGTGTAACAAATATACGATACCCATAATATACGGAGTGAGCAATTGAGTTTTCCCGCGTCATATGTACTAGGTAAAACGGACGTGCACCCTGTATAATATGAATGATATTGTTATAGTATAGACTCGCTGTTGAAATAATTTTAATCCCACGCCGCCGCCGCCGCCGCGATGAAATATCGTTTTCGCTGAAACGTAGGTATATATATACATTATGATATTATGATAATTTTCGAAAATAATAACGACAATCATCGCTGTTGTACAACTGTTCTAAAACGGAAACGTCATATATCTATATGGTGAGCGACAAAGTACAGCAGCGCTCGAACCTGTATACGTACACTTTTCGGTGACGCATAAAATGGGGGGGGGAGGGTGCCTACGTGCGGAAAAATCGATTTTCGACGATCGTCTTACGAGACATATTGTATAATATTTTACATGAGGATATCAACCATGGCTAGTGTAAATGGTAACGACATTAATTATGTTGTATGACTATTATTGCATTGTATTATTGTTATTCGGAGGTACGACGATGCGTCGAACTGTGGACTGCAGGCAAGTATAAGTCTTGTGTTCGAATACCATATTATTATTATATCAGATAATAACAAAAATTATTAAAATGCGATACGCGTACCTATACTGCACGTTACAACACGACTAGACGTGTCATATATTTCGGATTCTGAGCGGAGCGATGAATGTATTGATTTTTGTATTCCAATTTCTTCGGCATGCATATAGTTGCAGCACAATATTACCTGCCCTACACAGCAGTCGTCGACGACGAAATAGAAAATCGATTAATTTTCACCGCCCAATAGTAACAGTCGCAAATTATTATTAATAATGCGGTGAAAACGAAATCATTGAACCGCCGGCCTGAATGGGCTTTCGACCCGAACCGATGTTTACATTGCATCGCAGGCCGACTAATACTATATTGATTTAATATCATGTATTTCGTCGGATCAATCAATTGGAAACTAGATTGTTGGACTAATAATTTTCTAGTGAAAAAAAATAAAAATTCAATACTCATCATTATTGTTGACTGTTAAAATTGTTTTTTGCTTGTTGTTGGAAAAAAAACAGAACAAATACGCATCGATGATATCGCTATCGTCGATTATCAGTAGTTTCACTATCTATGATAGCTTTAACAATCACAAAAATATAATGGTCTAGAATCTGGAGTCGACTGGTACAAAAGTACTGAACACGGTTACAATTAATAACTTAGGAATGTTACTGCAGATGGCCCGCCAGAAAAACTTAACAATATTACCTTTTGAATAATAAATTATTAGTTTGACAAAAAAAAAAAATATGGTAATGTTTGAACATAAATAATAAAATATTTGAATACAAATCTATTAATTTCATTCACAATATTGATAGAATGTTTTTGAAAAAAATCTCGCTTGGCGTGTTCTGTGTAAAAAAAATTCTGCCCGTCCGCGGTCTGATTTCAGAAAAACAGTCTTTCAAGTCTTTAGACTTCCTACCTAGTATCGAATCAATTACGATATAATTATTTTATAACCGCCGCCGTTTTGAATCAATTCAATTTTAGTGGGTTCAACTGTATAATATTATTATATTGAATCGATTAATTTTTGTGGGATGGTTTTTTTTTTCATAAATGTATTCTATCTGTTCGTGATAAATTTATTGCACGGCGTACGGTATTAAAATACCTACGGAATGAAGTTTGTAACTTTTTTAATTATCTAGTTATTTATGTCATGAAAATAAATATTATAATATTACAGCAATACGAGTTTCGTGAGTAAAAATAAAATCACATTCGTTTAATCATTTTAATTTAAAATCTAATAATTTAACACCGAGGAAAATATATTTTTATTTTTGTGACCAAAATCGTCGAAGATTGCTGCAGCGCCTATATAATGTACAGGCGACTATAGATTTATTTCCGAGGATTAGATACGCACGTCAAACGCCATTTTCTCGTAAATAGGTATAAGCATGCCTACGCTGCAATATCGTTTTCTATACATTTAAATATTATATTTGTCACTGTAATCCGACCATTTGTCATCGAGAATACCAATAGATAGGTACCTAATAAAATATTATCATAATATAATATGATTTCTACTGGCGGCAGTGAGTTTTCGAATAATAATGATTTCGACTAGGGTATTATTATCATACACGCGGCGGCGTATAGTTTACGGGCCGTCGAGCTTATAAATCGGAAATCGGAGTGGGCAAAAAAAATAATATACAAAAACCGAGGCCCGCAACAACGTTGGGAAATTATAGGTACACGCGCGGAGCTCGGAGGATTCTGCGAATCGTTTCAGCAGGTTGTTCATGATATTATAATATAATCCGGAAACGAGTAGGTTTATATAATATTCTATACTGTTCCATAGGTACTTGTATGTACATTGTACACGTGTTAATCAGTGGCGTACAATATATATTTTCCAACGGTAGGGGTCTCATAGGAAAATATAATGTATATTATTTTTCAAGTATCAAAATATTTTTTTAATTTTATTAATTTTCATACAATTATACGTATAGACAAAAAAAAAATACTATATTTGAAGTTTGAGCCCCCTCCTGCAGTGTGCACTCCACTAGTTGTAATCGTAGTACAAGTATTATACGAGTATAAACATTAAATTATACTGTTATTATTATTATTTAAATACGGCGCTCGACGGTATAAAATAATGGTAAATAATTCCGTTGATTTTTGGATATTTTACACGAAATTTGGAACATTGTCGCACGCACACGTGGCGTACGATATCGCATTATGTTGTAATACGTTTGCCTTATCCACCGTACGGTTTCCAAATGCAAAACACATTTCGAATAGGCAGTTTTTGTTCGAAAACCCGATACCCTGCACTCGCAATATCACATAATATAATAATAATAATTTACACGCACACCCGTTCTCGGTTGACGGACGACGACGACTCGAGGGGATTTTGGGGGGGAGGGGCGGGACCATATATCGCGATCTAATTAACCGTTTCCTGTTTGAGAGCCGGCTGCAGCGAAAGCAGCAGAAGCAACAGCAGCAGCAGCAACCGCACACACCGGATCTGTGTCAATCGGATTTCCCCGTCAGCCTTCGCCGGATCAACTGGTGCGTGTACGAAATACGGTAGGTATAGGTAGGTAGGTATAAGGTTAGGTTGGGCATGGTAGGCATGGGTACACTGCACTACGCAGCCGCGGTGGGCCGTTCGCCGAGTAGTGCGTTAAATTATTTATATTATTATTATTTTTATCGTAGTTATTATTATGTATAGGTATATGTATAAAAAAATAAAATCGTCCGAAATCAATTGAATGTAACAATAATGATTTCTATAACACGATATTATTATACCGATGCCGTGTGCGACGAAAAAATACCATCTCCAGACTGTCTTCGTTTTCGGTCGTCTTATAGTATATGTATATACAAGACATATAATAGTAGCTAGTCGTCGTCGTCGTCGTCGAACACGACCTGATGGCTTATTATCACGTGGTGGAAAAAAACAAAATTAAACGTTAATGATGACGGAATCGTCGATTTGTTCCGTGTTTTTGTCACGGTCCTCGGCCGATTCCGTCCCCTCCGAAAACGAAACGACGAGGTGAAAAAAAATCCCCCCGCTAACAAGGCCCGCGTGTATTCCAGAAAACTCGATTCTCCTTGAAAAGCGTAACTCTCCTATTGTGCGCGGCTCCCGTCTAGCTAGAATAAGACCATCTCGACCCGCTACTGTCTCTCCGTCCATCTATCTCTCACTCTCTCTCTCTCTCTCTCTTCGCTTTATATCCGTCTCTGTCTCCGTCCCTCTCCAGTGTTCTTCGACGTACGATATAATAGCTAATGTGCAGCATGGAAATATAAAAACACACACACACACAAATGTAAAAAAGAAAAATATAATACATATATTATATACATTACATTTTTATACACGCTTCTTATTGTACACACACACACACACACACACACACACACACGAGCTCTATAGCAGAGACTTAAAACCACCGAGGACGGTACGCGCCTATTGTTGTGCGGGGCATTCACACAAAGCTACTCTGTACACGGATCGCATTGTGACTCCGCGGGGTTATTAGTGACGTAAATAATTGAAAAATATATACTACCGTGTGTAGTACGACACGGCGTCCAGGACGGGCAAAACTGTAATGAATTTCATCGGGTATCAAGAGAAATATATATATAGAGAGAGAGAGAGAGAGAGAGAGAGAGACGCACACACGCCATGATGTGCACGGCGTACAATAGGAGTGACCGAGACACCGAGGTAATCATCGAGAGATTCACTGGCCCCCGGGCGAACGGTTCTACATTATATTATTATTGTATATTAGTAGGCGACTGCCGACGTCCTTCGGTCTCCGGGTCGGGGTTCTCGGTAGTTGGTGTTAATTTCGACGCACAGGCCGTACACTGTGATGCGCATAGACCCCGGGCTTCTGGTCCGCGTGTGTGGAAAAATAATGTTTTCTCGAACGCCCGTCGACCCGAGGTCATGGGTTACAGATCTCCGGGCGTGGTGTAGTCGGGACGGAATAGGTGTCTGGGTGAAGTATCTCCGTGGACAAAAGTCGCTTCCATTAAAATCATCGACAAAATCAGTACAATGTGCTCGTCTTGGTTCACAAAAAATCCCGAGTTTGCGCGCAATGCACTCCGCTGCAACTGCTCAACCTATTTCGATATAAGATTATGCTCGATGTGCGTGTGATTAGGTCGAATTTAAAATGTAGGATAGTAGGCAGTGGTTATCTGGACAAGTGACACTTACATTTTTTATGGTACACTCGAGAGAAAGGATTTCGAGGCTTACGATTGAAATTTTTGTTAATAATTGATTGCTAATAGTGGTTATAACACTGGAAATAATTGTACTGGCAGATGAGGTAAAAGCATGCATTAAATCGTCGCGTTTATGGTTTCGGATGGAGGAAATTATATCTTAATACAAGCATGAGAGTAGAATGTATATGTTTGAAGGCTTATATATATTATGTACCTACTCGAAAACTATACTTGACCTGATTGGGAAAATTTCAAATCGTTCTTGGAGATATCAGGAAAATGTAGAGAGTATAATATTTTGAACTACGTTCGATTCATCAAGTGATATTAATTCTAATCCAATTGGTATTTTTAACGGTTTCAACAAAGTGTACGGGATCAGCTGGTAATGTTTATTGTATACATGTATACCAACCATGTACGTATTCAGGATTTCGGTATAATATATCGTCAGGATTTTTTAACTTTATACAAAACTATATAACTTTATAACTAAAAAACTGTCTAACTTTATTACATAATGCAGTATACGAAGTTTTGTACTTTTTGGTTTTCAAAGGTACGAATGCACGATGATGACGTTTCTGTTTCGCATACGAACTTTGAAATCGATTTATCGGTGCGATATTATATCATACAAATAGTGTTGTGTATAATAATATTGCGCCATGCATTGTGATATTTTTTGTCGAGCTATGGTGACGTCACCCCACGGCAATGCTAACAATATGAGAACGAGAATAAATTCTTGTATAAATCACTGAGACCGGAAAGCAAATAATCTAATCGCGGGACGGCGAACAAACCTTAATCTAATATAATACAATGTGTTATCGGTACATAATTCGCGAGCGGGTGAGTCATTTACCGGACCCTTAATGTTCTCACTGCGACCCTGCTCGTGTCGACGCAATTACTGTCGTTGTTTCGGGGACACCGGCGATTGCCGATTTGTCAATTAGATAATATTATTGTTGTCTTTCCGATTCCGAAAAAGATTTACGACGCTTTGTCTGCGAGCACCATGACGCAGGGCACCGAGCAAAGTAAAAGCGATACAGACCGATACGATAATACTGTGTACCCCGCTATTCTGTCGAAGACGCATCTATAATTTCAAAATCGAAAGTCTGAGGGAGGATCAAACATTCATCGTTCGAGACACAGAATTAATACAAGGGTAGGTACAACTAATGTAACATACAATATTAAAATTTAAATTAAAAAAAAATATAACTATTCAACTTGTTTTTTTTGACTTACCGGATAAAATATTAATATTATCATTAAATTATTAGTTTTTTTTTTTTTACAATATAACTATATAGGTTTTTGACTTCTTGTACGTATGTCGTACTGTATGCACGTGATCTGCAGTAAGTGCAAAATCTATTTCGTCTGCAGGCATGCATCAGTCATTTTAAAAACATATAATGGTGTTTAAACGATACGATAATATTACAAGTAATATGGGTATTTCTGAAACATTGTGCTCCACAAAAAAAATTGTTTTGTTAGATATTCAATCGGATTACTCGGGTTAGGCACAATAAATATAATACACATGTAAGTTGTAATATGTAATTAACCTCGATTTTATGGTTTGGCCGAAGCCTTCGTTTTTCAGATTGTTATACTTGGTCGTGTCGTATATGCGTGTACCTCTATATAGGTATACCTTGTTAGGTAACAGTTCAATTTTCCGGTCGAAAGGACGAGCATAAACGTCTTACGCGGGCGAAGCCTTACAGCAGCAGACTTAAGGAGACATCAACGGGTTTCCATAGTCCTTGTGACGACACGATTTTCAAACGTCAAAAACAATTCAATACCGAAACATAGACGAACCACGAACGCGTCCATCTGCGTTTAGCGCATCTTCTGTCGACGAAGAATTTTCCCCCTCCTCCCGCTAAATATTTGTCGGATGCTCTAGATCAAACGACGGTGTTTACGAGTCGTTTAAAATTAAGAAAAAATAAATGAACGGAGAAAAAAAACCGATATTTTATTCTGCACCGGGCGCGTTGTCCGGCAGTTGTCTCGGTCACTGTCACTTTCCTTTTCATTCGTTTCACACGAAAACAATCGAGCATGCGATTTTCGGAATCTCTTTTATACATCTTTAGACCAAAGCGACCAGCGGGGGACGACGCGACGTCTGTAAAAAAAAAATAAAAAATTACGGGAGACGAATTCCGAGTGACGTTTTTTTTATTCACAATTATTATTCGTTTCACTCCACCCTCCACCCC